>NC_081422.1:92835231-93040441 GCF_949786415.1 Peromyscus eremicus | reverse complement strand
GTGGGACTGAGTCGGTGTGGGTCAGAAGAGCTCCAGCTGACAGTATCAGAGCGTTGAGTGTTGACTAGCTCCTTTCATTTTTTTCTTCTTCTTTTAAAGCTATTTTGGAATCTCCTTAGCCTATATTTTATTTGGTAACTGAAAGAACTCCCCTTCCCCCGTTCAGTCCATTTTTGGCTGTATAATTCCTAGAGTGAGTCTATCTCAATGATGTGTATGTGAGCATCTGGGTATGCATTGGGATCTGTGGATACATGTGGGTAACTGCCTTGGCAAATGTGTGTGGCACACAGCATGTGTGTCCAAGTGTGTGCTTAGGTGTGCAAAGATGTGCAAATGCACACGTTAGGGTCTGAGTGCATCCTGCCTCGCTCACTCGGCTTCCCAGATGGGCACTGACCTCTGACTGGGAACAGATGTGCCTTGCAGGGTAGGCAGAGATCACAGCTGTGTGACAACCAGAAGGCATCCAGTTCTGGGGCTCTGAGAGGAGCCTGGGGCACCTTCACCCAGCAGAAGGGCACCTTCCCCTTGGCTGCCCTGGCCAGGAGGCTGCCTCTCCCAGCAGGTTTGGGGGAGACAAGCTGCCAAGCTGTTTACCAAGCTCTGTAAAACAGTCTGCCAGAGGCTGCTGGCCAGGCCAGTGGTGATACAGAGCTCTACAGGCCTGACTTGGTGCTGACCTCACCCCTTGACCATCTCTATGCCCTTACCATCCCATCCCCAGACTAGAGCTGCTGAGAAAAGAGGCCTCCCCCTCCCCATTCTCTATAAACATTTGCACTGGCGTGGGAGGATGGCAAGGGTGTGGGAGGGTGGGGAGGGTGTGGGGGCTGGTCTTTCAAGAGCCCAGATTTGTCCCCTCTGTAGCGGTAGCCAAAGCAAGACCCCCCGCAAGGGGGACAGAAATATCAGAAGGTGAGAGGTGCCTTCTATGTCAGATGCTTCACAGCCCTTGGCACACAGTAAGCACCTAAAAGTATTCATATTTTTAAAAAAGATTTAATGTTTTATTGTGTGTATATGTGTGTGTTCTATGTGTAGGTTTCTGCATGTAAGTGTGGAGCCCTGGGAAGCTCAAAGATGATGTCAGATCCCATGGGACTGGGGTTACAGATGTTGTGAGCCACTGAACGTGGGTGCTGGGATCCAAACTAGGGTCCTGTGCAAGAGCAATAAATGATCTTAACCACTGAGCCATCTCTCCAGCCATCTCTTAAAAATGTGTGTGGACTCTTTAAATAAGAATGTCTAAATGAAGGGGGAAGGGTTAGAGGCCCGGGAGTAGGGGCTGGTGGAGGGAGAAAGAAAGATACAAGAAAATGGTCCAGGAAAGAAAATCAGGAGTGCAGCATGGAGCAGCCAGCAGCTGGGAGGGAGGAGGGGGAAGGAGGGACAGATGGATGGACAGACGAACGAAGAACGTGGAGTGGGGAGGAGGAACCTGAGCACTGGGAGCTTTTCCCCAAGTTCTCCAGCTTCAAAGGCCTCGCTCCCCCCACTCCCAACACCACCCGATAGATGCCAGACCTTCCAAGGTCAGCCAGTGTCAAAAGCCTTATCTTTGCCTTCCCTGGACAGCCAGGGGCTTGAGATGACCAGTAGGAACATCCGGCTTCAAGGCAGTCCTGGAGATCTGGGTGCTTGGGGCAGAGTACTCACGGGAGAGCACCAGTTTGCCCCTTCTCCCGCCCTCATCCCCACCCCCTCATGGCTCTAGAGAGATGCTGGCAATGGGCCTCAAGGGGTGAGGCAGAGGTGTGCAGGGGCAGAACCAGACGGTCATCACCATGTCATCCCATCATTGTTACCGCATGGCTCTACTGTAGGGGTTCAGCCTGTCCAGGATGCAACAAAAGAGACTTGGAGAGGCTAAGAAGCTTTCAGTAAGGGGTAGGATGGGAGGGGAGGGACAGATGGTGAAGGGCCCAGGTATGGGCAGAGGCTCTGGGAGGAGGCAGAACTAGATGACCTGAGATTTTGGCCACGGTGGCTTTCGCTATCCCTAAGAGCTGGCTGCAGAGAATGCACCTCACATTCCCTGAGTGAGGAGAGATGCCTGGCTCTGTTGCCACGCCTGCCAGCCTGTATTAGGAAGGCCCTAGGCCTCCTGCATGCAGCAGGGGAAATTAGAGCCAATCAAGTTGATTTCAAGGCCACTGCTCCTTCCCAACAGCCTGTGACCATGCCTGTTAACCAGCCAGCAGCTCTCATGGCCTGATACCACAAGCAAATGGCCCTTAATGGGGACCAGACCTCCTCCCTGCCCTCCCACCTGCCTGCCTCTGGGTCTTTGTGCCTGAATGCTGAGCACATTGACCCCAGAGCCCTTGTCCAACCCAGGTGCCAAGACCTATAGGGTCTGAGTCAAGAGTCAGAGAGGTGGGTGGGGCTGGTAAGAGCCTGGCAGGCAGCCTCTATTCTGCAGGAAGTGGTGCTATTTTAGTTCTGAGGTGGTCCAGTCAGGCCTCAGCTACTCCTAGGGTATTCGACTCCTTTCACTGTCCACTAGAGCATCCATGAATTCTCTACCCATCCTTTGCAAAGGGACCCCAGGGAATCTGTGTGCCAGAACTCTAGGAGAACCTATAGTGTCCTGCTCTTGACTGTGGTTGACACAGTGCTGGGGTAGCAATGATGCTGCCCTGCGGTGCAGAGCCCCTGTTGGTCTCTCAGGACACAATGTCTTCAATTCCAGGTACCTGCCACCACCTCTTCTCCAGCCCAGCCCCACCTGGTGATCTGTGTCTAGACCAGAAGTTCTCAACATGTGGGTCATCTGTCTCCAAAAATATTTACATTATAATTCAGTACATTTGTACATTACAGTAGCAAAATACAGTTATGAAGTAGCAACAACAATAATTCTATGATTGGGGGTCAGCACAGCATGAGGAACTGTATCAAGGGGTTGCGGCATTAGGAAGGTTGAGAACCACTGGTCTAGACCCTGTACCTGTCCACCTGCTCCCACCGGGACGTTCTCAAAGCACACTGGGATACTTTCCATTTTGCCATCCTGTGGCCCCCACAACCTCAAGGGTGAGGGGTAAACTCTTGTTTGTGCTGGCTCCACTGGGACACTTCCCAGCCTTCCTTTCTTCATGAGCCAGACTAAGGATGAAACTGATGAGACACCCACACCCCTGGGTTCAGAATTCAAAAGGACATCAGAAAACTCAGCAATTAAAATAGGTACTTTACAGGAGCATCTTAAAAATATCAAAATTAATGAAAAAAGCAGGAGGGGGCTAAGGCTATAGTTCAGTGGTAGAGAGCATGCCTAGTTGTGTGACCCTCTGGAGTCCACGGCCAGTGCTGGGGGAGGGAATCGGTGGGGAGGGAATGATCAAAATTGTAATTAAAGTGTGGACTGACAAGGAGTCGAGAGAGGTGAGTATCTGAGAACGTGGCAGGGTCTCACCTCAGGCACCTCACCCTGGTGCTGGCTCTGTCTTTCTTTCTACCTGTAAAGATGCCCCAGTCACTGCTTAGCATCCCCAAGCACCCTTTACACACGCCATCTTCTCCTTCCCGAACTGTCTCCCTATTCTCTTCACGCTTCCATTCTCCATGCCCAGCCTTCAGAGTTCTTTTTCATATTAGCTATGGTGGCCCCTCCTCTCCTCCGCAGGCTAGGTTGAGGCTTCTGGGTCCCTCCCGTGACCCACCTGGCCTGTGCCTGCCAGGCACTGTGGGCCTCTGGAGCAGTTTCTGGCTTAGCCATTCCTGTGTGGTGGGACATGAAAAGATTGTCCTCAATCATCTGATAAACAGAATGAATGCATAGACCAATAGAAGAACTTCACAGCCGAGGGTCACATCCCATCTCAACTAATACTTTAATCCGAATGAACAAAGCTGTGCTGCTCCTTGGGTCCACAGTGCTGCAGAATAAATGCAGCAATATTTTGGTCCAACAAAGAGACGGTAACAGCCTAAAGTCTTGGCAATAGAATTTGGTCTATACTTTTAAAACCCACTTTTATTTTTCATGATTAAAGCCCTGCCACTTACCCTGAAAGATAACATAGGCAAGGGAAGGCAACGTGGACCAGTCTTCTCCAAATAGGCAAAATCTGACTTTCCTTTATTTTTAGCAGTGAGTTTCCAGCTTTAAGAAGGCACAAGTCCTTGGACCAGCCTTACACAAACCCACTAACTCCCAGAAGCATGCTAACAGCTCATGAAGATGCACATGTCCCTGAAGAGTCAGGATGTCCCTTAGGGAAGGGCCCCAGACAACCTGAAGCTGGAGTGGCTGTCTCCATGGCAGCTCTCCAACCATTGCTGGACTAGCCACAAAGACAAGCCATCTCTCCTCACTCTCGGGGAGAAACTCAGGTTTGACCTTTCTGACGTTAGCCAACCTGACATGAAAGCATCTTTGAAAAAAATCACATTCCCTCTGGACAGGCCACAAACATTAAAAAGTGATGGTCAGCTGTCTTCGTGAATACCCTGTGACAGCTGAGCCCTCTGCAGAGGTTCTGGATGGAGATGGAGACACTTAGAACAGTCCCCTTTACATCCATGACTTGGTTGTCCTTGTCCCTACGAACTGTGGCATGACTCGCTTTAACCCTCCGCAGCTGCCAGGAAACAAGATTAGAAATCAAACACTGGCCTCTCCTCTGGGCATCCTGGTGCTGCATCTGTAAAATGGGATAACATCAGGATGAGCTAATCCATGTGAGAGGCAGCCAGCCTTGCCATCTCTGTTTCCAATATGACTTTTATGGCTTCCAACATGGTGCCTCCTTCTAAGCTGTGTCTGCAGCAGGCTCGTTTTTCTCAAATTCCTCTGCGTTTGGCTAAGAGCAATCTGTTTTTCCTACATTTGTCAAGTTGCTTGAAATCCCCAGTGCCCATTCATGTTCCTTCCAAGGGTTAGTGGAACACCCTTGCTATCTTTCATCACGCCCCCTCCGCACACGGGGTAAAAGTTACATTTGAGTAGAAGGCTGGCTATCGATGCCCATAAAATGGAGACTTTGGCGAGACTCGCCTGGGTCAGAGTGGGAATGAGGCCCAAAAGCAGTCCTGAGCATCTTTAACGATGTGTAGAAAGAGAGGGGCCTCTGCCCGCCTGGGCAGATGGACACAGCTGTTAACAGAGAAGCCCCTGATACTGCAACCAGCGTGGAGAAACGATCCCCTCGATGCTTCCTAGCGGAGTTAAGAAATTTTTTGTTGATCGTGCCTTTGAACTAAGGTCATTTAAGTATACAACAGATGTTCCTCTGAGGGAAACAGACTTATAAAGTCAGGAACACAGAAGGGACCTAATGGTTCACTGGGGGTGGCGCATTAAGTTCATAGCCGTTCAGCCCCTCTCAATGTTAAACAAAACAATGACGCAATTTTATGCACAATAAAGACCTGTCAAAACAGTCATCCTGGGCAGTGGAGGTCCTTTCAGTCATTCTTTCTCTAAAGATAAACGGAGGGCATGGTGATGGACGTGCTGGCTGCTGTGGTGGTGAAGTAGTCGTTTGTGTGGTATTCCCAGCCACTCAAGGCTGAATTAGCCAGGATGGCAGAAGGATGGAGAGGAGTGGGAGAGGGTGGGACAGACAGAATACAAAGGCAGAAGAGCCCCCCTCTCCGTGGCTTCCTTCCTGGCTGGGCTAGCTTGTTAATGGGCTGAACTGGCGGTCACCTGAGAGGTAAGGTTAGCAGGAGACCTTGCTTCACAAGCCCCTTCCGGGCCATACTGTCACACATCAGCTTCTGATAGGAGAGCCTTATCATTGAGACCATTTACCAAGTAGCTACTAAGTGTCAGGCATACCACGGGGATCAGCAATGTCCTCTTCAGACTCATCTCTACACTGTTGGAGCAAGGCTCAAGACAAGTGTGTTTGAATTCAGGGAGACCAGGGAATCCTCACCCTGGCCTCCATCAGCCATGTGACCTCAGACAAGTCACGTCACCACTCTGAGACTTGCTTTCCCCATGTCACAGGTCATTAATGGGGTTTGAGGGAGATAAAGAATGGATAAAAATCTTCAGCATGGTTCTTAGCACAATAGATTTGTTTCTCTTCCCTCCTCGAAGGAAGAACAGCACACCACCCTGACCTTCAGAGAGCGTCCTGTTCAGATGCGCAGGCAAGCTCCATGCACACAGGTGATATAAAGGGGAGTGGAAAGTGTCCAGCTGGGGTGATCAAGGATGGGGGTTGGGAAGTATAAGTCTTTGGTGGAGCTGGCAGACCCTGGAAAGGTGAAAACAGACATTCAATTCAGGCAGAACTGGAGTAAAGTTTCTCTAGCACATCTGAGATCACCAGTGAGAGAGCCAGTCTGGTTAAGCATGGGGTTCAGTGGGTTAAGGAAAGAACTAAGACCCTTGGACACCAGGGTTAGCCTTCCCTGAAGGTGGCAATAACTAATGCAGCTCTTTGACACAATGAACAAAACTCAATAGTGTTTTAAGATTTGTCCAGTCAATGAATGGGGGAAAGCTGGCACACCCCCCATTCCTATGCTCATGGCAGACATTACTAGTCAATCTCTTCCTGGAGGCAAGTGGAGAGTTTAGGAACTGTTACAACAGTCTTTGCATGGAACGAAGAAGGTAAACTCTGGTTATTCAAGAGTGAACATTGCTCCAGTTTTTACTCTAAGGCCAATAAGGAGGAAAGGCTCATTGTTAATATTCTGTGATCTTCCATCCGCAGAGTTTGGGGTGCCAGAACTCTCTCCGCTTTGTAGCTCTTGTGTTCACCATTTGGAGCAGTCTCTGGTGCCCCCTGTTGGATGCCAAGTCTAAATTTGACTGCTGCAATCTGAGCCTGGCTTGCGAGGAGGAGAGAGCCTGGGCCCTGCTGGGCCTGGCCACGTGGCCTCTGTGTCTGAGGTTCAGCAGAAAGTGGTGAGCTGTGGTTTGCCATCTGCCCACTTGCTGGCAGCCATGTACAGCTGAGATGTCTGACTGTTTGGGCAGGATCTTGGCAAACTTGGCCTGACTCTGGAAGTGGGGGTTGGAATTTTCCTGAAATGACAGAACCATTTAAATCTTTCAGGGCTTTCTAAAGTCACTGAGGTGCCAGAAACAGAAGGCAAGTCTGCCTCTCACTGGTGAAATTTCCAGTTTATTTGCACATAGAGCCAGTTGTCACTCGGAGGGAGCAGCTCCCTGTGCCCAACCCTTTCCTGCAGGAGTAGGCAGTGTCCACCCTTCAGGCCGGCCGGAGCTCTCCGTCTCTGTCAGGACCTGACTTCATGTCCCCTGGCATTCTGGGAAGTTCTGGACTAGAAGGGCAGCTCACTGAAGAAGCCTCTGCTATTGTCTGGAGGGAAGCCATACAACGGTCCTCTTGGGGATGCCCACAGCCGTGCTCCAGACTTGCTGACCACTTATCATGACCCAGCCTTCACTCTTCAAACCCTACCAAATGCTATGGCTCTGCCTCTGAGCAAGCCCAGAGGCCTAGCCACTCTCTCATCCATGGTCACGGTTGTCACTCACCTGGAGTACCATGGCAACCTCCTGCATGGCCTCCTCTTGCTGCCACCACTCTGCCCAGTACCAAGTCATCCATTCGCAAGGCAGAGACTGATCCAGCGCTGGTCCAGGTGCACACACGTAACAAGCCTGGAGGGATTGTCACTTCCCTCACCCCTGTTTTATAGATAAGGAAACAACAGAACGCTGAGTTGTAGCCTAATAAATCTTTCCTGCCTGCTGGTACCCAAATAGCCAGTCAGAGGTTTAATATTAATTACAAACTGTTTGAACTATGGCTCAGGCTTCTTGCTAGCTAGCTCTTTTATCTTAAATGATTGGCATCTGCCCTGACTTCGCCTTTCTCCTCCCTGTATCTTTGCTTGGATTTCCCGCCTCGCTATAACCTGTCTTGCCATAGGCCAAGGCAGGTTCTTTCCTAACCAATGGTAGCAACACATATTCACAGCATCCAGAAAGACCATCCCATAGCACTGATATAGTGCAGTTGAGGGGAGACTCCTATTGGTGGCAGAGCCAGTATTGTCCAGATCCAAGAGGCTCACCTCAAACCATGCTGGCTCCTGGCATACCCCTTTGCTGTGTGCCAGCCCTGTGCTGGCAGATCACAGGCTGCCCACTGCACATGGAGTAACCATCTCGTCAGGCTCTATAGCCATCTCCCCCAGTCCTGACTCTGAGCTCTGGGGCCTTTTCCCTCTTGCTCACGCTTCTCTGCTCAGCCTGGACTAGGGATGCTAGGCAAAACATCATCTTAAACTTGAACTTCAGATCAGCCGCAAATACTTTTTTTTTTAGTATACATATATCCTATCTGAGACATGCCCATGCTAGGGAAATAGCCATTGCCTGTGTGAAATTTGACTTTTATGCTTGCATATGTGTGTGTGCAGGCTGTTGAGAGATTTCAACAGGGCTCTGTTTCTGCTTCTGGGTGGTAGCTATGGTTTTAGCCTGCAGTATTCTGTTTGGCCTGCTGCTCTTGTCCTTTGTATTTGGCTAAGATATCCCCTCCTCAGGAATTTCTTCCTTGACTCCCAAGCTAAACTAGGCTCCCTGTTATTTTAGCTCAGAACCTCCTCTTCTTCATGTAATTTGTGGCCATGAATCACTCCTCAACCCTTGGTGGTGGGCCCCCGGTGCCTGCAGCTGTTGGTCCATGTCGCTAACTGTCTCTGCTCTTGCCCTTGCTGGTCATTCTTTGTGGAAGGAAGCCTTGTCTCTATCCCCCACACCCCATGTTCTGCCTTCTCAAACTTTTCTTTCTGTCCAGCAGATTCCCTATGGTCGATGAGGCCAGCTCTGTCTGGGGCTTGCTAGGGTGGGTCCTCCAAGCTGCCCTGCTCTCTAGAAGCTCACAGTGCTGGAAGGTGGCATGATGTAGAATGTACCTCTGTGTACACAGGAAATTAGAACAATAACCTGGCATCATTTGGTGGGGTAGTACTCTCCTAAAAGACATGGGCTGCCCTCACCTTCAGTCCTGGGAGAACCAGGTCTCTTGCCCCTGACCCTGGAGAGTTGTATGCAGATCTGAGCCGTGGGAAGTCTCAGAGACTTTCTGCTTCTGGTGCTGTAAGAACTGGGGCTCTCTGCTCATTTCCCTCACTCCTCTCTATGCCCTCAACTCTACCTGGGCTGCTTTGAGTTGCAAGTAACAGAAGCCATGACTCAAACTGCCACCTTCTTTCACACTGCAGGAAACCAAGACAGAGGGATGGCTCCAGCAGCTCTGTGGCTCGGAGACCCGGGTCTCTCTGTCCCTCTCCTCTGTGTGATTGGCATGAGTGCCAGGTTTAGGATGGCTCTCTTGAGGTCTCAAGGCTGGGAGCGGCACCTGAGCCTATGTGCTTCTCTGTTCTCACCCAGCATGAGTTTGTGTGAGAATCAGCTTTCCCAGCCATGGCATGTAAGTCCTTCTTGACACTCTGATGAGGACAAGGACCTACTTTGGACCGAGGATAGATGCCAGGGAAATCCCATATTCTTACAGATTAGGGTCGAGGTTGCCAAACACTCAATTGTACAACACTTAGCACCTCACTTTTACACAGCATCCCAGATCACAGGAAATAATCATCAGTTTCTGTTTATCAAGCAGTTCAGTACAAGTAATTTCATAAATATGTCCTAACAACTTAGCAACTGTTTGAAAACACATTGCACATAGATTAAAAGAAAAGTAATTATTTTTGTATTATTGTCAGCTAGCCACAATTATTAATGGCATATGTGTGCCAGTTGGGCACTGAACAATTTCTCAGAGCTGGGAATTGGCCTGGATACCCGCTCCTATTTTCTTATTTACATGGATTCTTGTTTGGTAAATTGCTTTTTATAACAGCAACCACTGAAAAGCTGTCTTCTCAAAGTTAACCTATCATTAGCACTGAGAGTGTGGACTGCTGTAAGCTGGCAGATGTTGCGATTCCAACCTGTCATTGTGTTTCCTTGAGAAGGGAGCATGTCACTTGGTGCTCCTGGGAATCATCCATGGAATGGGGTGGTGGTTGGGGCAGGAGACTGTGCTACATCATCTAGGAACCATGGTCTTGGCTGATACCTGTGTCTCATGGAGCTGAGCATGTAATACCTTTCCTAAGCTATACCAGACAGAGTGGAAGCCCTGCTTGGGAAGAGAGAAAGGAATGGGGCAGGATCAGTGACCATTGACTGAATATTGCATAGAATGGAAAAAACACCTCTAGACCCATGTTCTGGTGTTTTCCTTGAGAGCAGGGGAGAGTTTACTGCAGAAACCAAGTTTCTACCATGTAGTCTCATCTGCAGTGTGGATGGTCCAGGCTGTCACCTCTTTAGTGCAAGCCAGTCAGAGCCCTGCTCAGGAGCCTCTGACCACATGTTTGGTTCCCTGTCACTTTGTTGATTTAGACCTGGTTTCCAGCTGCTCTCACCACAATGTCTGACTGAGATCTATGGGACACATCGCTCGTGCCCATGCCCCTGTTGAGGACATCCTGTCCAGGATTCAAGAATTCCTGTTGTTCTAAGCACAGTTGACTGGACACTGTGGCACTATCAGGAGCTGGACAGCCCCTGACCTATATCCTTTGTACCAGGGGCTCCTGGCTTTGCCAGGAGCTAGACACCAGGCTTGAGCCTAGGTAGACGAGGAGGCCTGAATCTGACATGGCTCTTCCTCTCCATCCTTACCCAGAGAGAGGGTCCCCTTCTGACTACCCCTGTTCAGTGTGAACCTGCTCCTGGACCCAGAATCTCCAGGAAGTATCTGCAGCCTGACTCACCGAGGCCCTCATGAGACCCCAGTGCAGTTCCCCCTTGGCTATTGCTCAGCCTTATCAGAGCTGGTGTCCTTGCTCCCCAGCCAACTGAGTTCAGACAATCTCTGAGCAGATTGTGTTCCCAAGCCTCTGTGGCAGCCAGAGCTTTGATAACCACCTGGTGGAGCGGCCTTCAACTCTCCTCCCGCAGGAGCTGGCCTGAGAACTGTCTGCAGCAGATGAAAAGTGGGGCTATACTTGGGCTGGATAGCAGGACACACAGCAGCTTCGAGAGAGTTCGAATGTCTCTCTTCCTAACTGTTTCTACACTTTTAGAGCCCTTCAGCTCTGCTGCCATAGGACCCAAAGCAAGCAAATGCTGCAGGATAGACCCTTCCGTATAATATCTCCCTAGTGCCAGGAACTGGGCTAAAAATGTTTGATATAAAATTACACTGTTGGTGCATGATCGCTCACTAAATAATTTCATTGCTTTTATTCCCACTTACAGGTTATATGATTAAGGCACAGGCCAATCAAACAGCTTGCCTCTAATCATGCTGCTTGCAGTGGCAAGGCAGGGACCTGATCTAAAGCAAATGGACATTATAGCCCGGGGACCCTAACACCTGTGCTGATGGATTGCCATTGGCCCGGCTGCCTGGGAACCTGCCAGTTCCGTTCCTCTGCAGAACCCGCAGAGAGTTTAAGGCCTGAGTTCACCTCTCTCCCCGAAGTCAGTAAGGATGAGAATCTATTCTTCCTGCCTTCTGTCAGAGCTATTTCCAAAGCTTCTGTCAAAGCTGTGTTGTAAGTCATTCTACGGAGCACTCACTGCTCTTCTAGAGGCCTGACAATGGGCAGCTCATAACTGCCTATAACTCCAGTCTAGGGGATCCGGTGCCCTCTTCTGGCCTCCACAGGCGCCCTTACATGTGGTATACAATCGTACAGACACATACACATAAATAAAAATGTAAAAGCAAGCCTTTATTTTACGGAGAAGGTGGCCTTTGGGATTTGGGGGAAAAGGGAGGCTTCTGATTGCTTGGAAACCCACGAAAGGGTCATGGGGCCAAGATAGCTGGTAGCAAGGTCTGTGGTTGAAGGATTCTTTCCTAGTGGTGCTGGGTGCAATGTGCTGAATTCTCTGTTAACAAAGCAAAATGAGTTCAGTGGTCCAGAGGCAATTGGGCAACACAGACCAAATACCTCATGTTCCTGTGTTCTACTCAATAATACCACTTCTGGGAATCTGTCTCCAAGCACTACTTTGAAATGCGAGCAAGAGGCCTTTCCTATCACGACTTTCAAATACCACAAATCAAGGAAATAAGCCAAGCCTACATGAGCTGATGTCCACCCTCCCTGGCTCCCCCAGGGAAGATAGGCTTATAATGATAATGACTGAAGAGAGAATTTAATGCCCTGAGAAAGACCTCGCTGATAACATTAAGCCATATTCCCAGTGAGGCATATGAGGGGCTGTGTAGAGAACCTTAGAATCATAAGTACTTTAGGATCTCAGGAATG
The DNA here is from genome assembly GCF_949786415.1 of Peromyscus eremicus. NCBI lineage: Eukaryota > Metazoa > Chordata > Mammalia > Rodentia > Cricetidae > Peromyscus > Peromyscus eremicus. The sequence continues at coordinate 93,028,192 of NC_081422.1, read as the reverse complement.
TAAAGAAATTAACTGTGAGGTGGGTATGGAAGGTGGAAAGGCAACATGCCGTAGTGTGAGTGGCTTCTTTCTGCATCCGTTGGTGTTGGCCAGGCCCCCACGGATTGCACTCTTCTGGGGAGCTGGGGAAAACAACCAGCCAGCCATAACAATAAGTGATGAGAAATGATCTTAGGCTGGTGCCTCTCCAGACAGCAAGGGCAGGGCCAGCTCCCCCAGGGCCCAGGCAGAGGAGGACTCGGGGAATGTCAGGTGCCCGTGCCCATGGACTGCTTGGGGCTAGAGCTGTGTTTTTGCTGGTACTCCCTAGAGGAACAGTGTGTGCATGGAGGTTGGGGGGCCCCTTTTTTGGCTGGGTGCTTCTGTATACAACTGGCAGAGTCTACCTTGCCCACTGATTTGGTAAGTTCAGCCCTTTAAGTTTCCTAATTGACTGTTGGAAGGAAGAACAACCTCACCAAGAGCCAACTAGATAGCAAAGAGCTTGGGTCTCCTCTCATACCCTCTTCGAGCAGAACAGCACTATAGCCTTGTAATATTTAGGAAGGTGCTAGGGTTCTTAGAAGTTCAGGAGAAAGCAGAGTCCCCACACCAGAGAAGATCTAACTTGAGATCCATATTCAAGCCCAGAAGGCTTGAGGGTCGGTCGACATGAACACTGATGGCCAAGATGCTTGGCAGGGTCCAGATACTGGGCTTTGGTAGGCTTACCTAATCCAGGGCACAGCACCCTTGGAAACTCACCTATGAAGTGAAGGTCCAAATGCCTTGTAGCTGGGGCATGACATGATTGGCTTGGTGAGTGAGTGGATAGAGCTGTATGTTGGATGTGTACATCCCATCCCAAGAACGACTCAAATGTTCACAGAGGTCACAGGGTGACCTCTATTGGAGATGACCTCTGTTAGATTGCTGGGACCCACCCCACCTGGCCAGCCATACTGGGGAGTCTGTGAACAGTGCAGAAGACATGGCTCTGGCCATGTGTAGACCCGAGCATACCCCAGCCTTCCTCCACTCTTTTGACGTCTGCATTCTGGCTCACTCCCAAGTGGCTCACCCCTCAGACTCGGGGGTCGAGTTGTGCTTTCAGCCCCAGTGCTGTGCACACTACACACACTTGGGCACTGCCCAGCACTCTGCCACCTCGCTGCCCTACTCTCCGGTCTGACTCACCCACAGAACCTCCTCAGGCCTGCTCTGCTGCGTGTTGGCAGGATGCTGCTCTCACACTTGGCAGTTGGCCCCTTTCACTGGGCTTGGCATCGATGTGGACCCAGGGAATGGTTAGTTGCTTGTCACTAATTGTTTTGATCTGAGATTTGTTTGTTATTTTTTTTTTAAATTATTCTTAAGTCAAATAGACATGCAGTTGTGGAGAGGTGAGACATTTTGGCTGTGAGTAGCAAGAAAACTCAGCGCAGTTTTGTTTTGTTGTTTTGTCTCTGTCTGTTTTGAGTTACTACTATGTATTGAGCGCTTGCTGTATACTCCGATCCTTGCCAATGACTGTTTGATCGTCCATGCCTCCCACACCTGTTTAGAAAGCTGTTTCTATGTCTTTCCTTTTGCATCACCGATCTTCCAAGTGCTGTAGCTGAGGCTCAGGGAAGGTCAACAGTTCCCCTCGGATTCCCAGCAGGAGGCAGTGAGGATTGAGTGATTTCCTGAGAGGGCACCAGGCTGGAAGGGGGCAGAAACACTGACTGATGAGTTTGGGGTCTGCTAGATTTGATCCTGGTTGATTTTTATGTTCTTCAGACCTTGGCTAAACAGGGTGAACACAAAACAGGAGTGACTGAGACTCTGGATTTGGAAGGATCACATTTCTCTTGTTGGCTTTACAAGGAAAATCTACCAGACTCCTGCAAGTAGCCGTGTAGACTATGGAGACAGTGAGCTGTATAACATGGACAATTACTCCTCACACTTCCCACAGATCTGGATGTCATTGTGTTTGGTTCTGGCAAGGACCCCCTTCTGGGTTGCAGATGGCTGGCTTTTCGTCATACTCTCCCATGAAGGAAGAGCATGAGATAGCTCTATGGCCTCTCCTAATAGGGCACTGATCACTTTCACAAGGGCTCACCCTCATGGCCTAATTACCTCATTGCCTTACCTCCAAATGCCATCACACAGGGATTAGATTTCAATGTATGGTGGGGGGAGGGGGTTAACACACACTCAGTCCACTTAGGATACGTTCAACCCTCAGGTTGTGCCCCCTCCGTTCTTTCCAAATTTCATTTAGCATGTGTTTGGGCATGGACTAGCTGTGTCAGGAAAGAGTGAAGGGAGGGAAGGGGAGGGGAGATGGAAGGAACAGGAGCAGGGATGGTCTCACAGGCAGGGAGCTATGGTCCAAGAGAGGCAATGAGAGCAACACCATTTTCCACACACCACCTGAGGTGCTCATAAGTGATCTCCAAGGAGGTGGCATCTGGGTTGGGTCTTGGAAGAAGGGCAGGACTGAGCAGGGCATGAAATAAAGCAAAGGTCATCCTAGACAGTGAGCAGTAATAGGCACAATTGTTAAAGGACAAGGCGGAACACAGTATGGGGGGCGGAGTGTGTATGTCTTTGAATGTTCCAACTAACCTAGGACATTCCTGCTGAGGGAACAGCAGAGTCTCAGGCCCATCTGGAATGGAAATTACCTTTTCCTTCCAATTCCCCACCGGGGAGGATTATCTGAAACGCTTGCTTGCTTCCAGTCCAAGTGTCTATATGCAAGAGGTGACACACCATTGTGAGCAGGAGACCAGCTCAGATGAGAGAGCCTTGGCTTCTGGTCCTCATTCAGCCACTTCTCAGCGGTGCATCTTGAGGCACAGTGTGTACATTCTCTGGGATCACTCCTCTCGGCTGTTCACAGGCATGGTGTGCACACTCCAGGTTCACTCCTCTCGGCTGTTCACAGGCATGGTGTGCACACTCCAGGTTCACTCCTCTCGGCTGTTCACAGGCGTGGTGTGCACACTCTAGGTTCACTCCTCTCGGCTGTTCACAGGCGTGGTGTGCACACTCCAGGTTCACTCCTCTCGGCTGTTCACAGACATAGTGTGCACACTCCAGATTCACTCCTCTCGGCTGTTCACAGGCATGGTATGCACACTCCAGGTTCACTCCTCTCGGCTGTTCACAGGCGTGGTGTGCACACTACAGGTTCACTCCTCTCGGCTGTTCACAGACATGGTGTGCACACTCCAGGTTCACTCCTCTCGGCTGTTCCCAGGCATGCTGTGCACACTCCAGGTTCACTCCTCTCGGCTGTTGGAAGGAGGAGTCTTACAGCTTGGATCTAGAACAGCATTCTGAGCTTCATTTGTCAGGGAACTGGTCCCCAGCTGGCAGCACTGTTAGGAAATGGGGACCCTTGGTAGAGGAAGTATGTCCCTGGAGCATGTCCTCCAAGGTTATATTTAGTCTCCAGACACTCCCTCCACTCTCTGCAAGCAGATGTATTCCATCACATGTTCCCACCATGACGTGCTGCCTCTCCCCAGGCCTAGACATAATGGAGTCAAGTGTGCCTAGACTGAAACCTCTGATACCATGAGCCAATGCAATGGTATCAATGGGGTCTGTTGGAGTCTTTCTTCCTTTTCAGTGGTTTTTCTTGGATCCTTTTTTATAGTAACAAAACCTGACACAGAGGTGATGGCAGATTCTATTGCTGTCACTATAAGGATCAAGTGGGAGGTAATCCTTCGACCTTCCAGTATCCTGTTGATTTTGATGAGTCAAAGTCACATTTAAAGATCAATCCAACAGCCAAAGTAATCAATATCTTCATTGAGTGACTGACTGGGAGAATCAGCCCACAGCTCAGAGTCCCCTCCACAGCACCTCAGCTCTCTGGACTCTGCACCTGTTCCAAAACCCTCACAACCCAAAGGAATATCTGCTTGATTGATCCCTGTAGGTCTGACCAGGTCAGTCTAGCACGTTGAAAAAGTGTCTGGCTGTTCTTGCATTCAGAAGTTTTGATCTGTTGGAGGAGTGCTCCCTCCCAAGCTCTCAGTACAAAGTCAGCCTCCAAAAAGGTCTCCGAATTCTGTTATTACCTAGAAAACTGAAAACTTTGGACAAAAATGTTTAGAAATGAGAGCTCAAGAATATTCACAAGTGAAAATAGCATTTTTCCTTCCAAAAACATTTAAATATCTGAAGATGGTTATTTACATCTTGAAAATCTTTCAAAAAAATCTTGTGTTTTGGTTCCACAAACAGGATTCTGGAACCATGTCTGGGTTGTGAGGAGACTGCTACCATGCTCTCTTTGGTAGCCCCCTACCTCCTGACCCTACCTCATGATCTCAGATGCCACAGTGAATGCCATAGGGACTCTAGAACACCGTGACTCTGGAATGGATTTCCTGGGTCCTTGATCTCCAGAGAAGAAAAGAGGGTTCTGGTGGAGTTCACTGGAGTCTTAACTTGAGAAGAAGTGTCTGAGTCAGTGGAGAGATTGGCAGGGCAAAGCAAGAATCATCCATCTATCCATCCATCCATCCATCCATCCATCCATCCATCCATCCATCCACTCATCCATCCATCCACTTATCCATCCATCTATCCATCCAACTATCCATCCATCCATCCATCCATCCTTCCATCCATCTGCTAGCCCTTCATGGACATTTGTTGGTAACAGACTATGGCAGACTGTATTTTTCAAACACAGTCCCTCCTCCACATTTATCCAAGTCCATATACTTTTCTTACAGTGTGAATGACTCATCTTTCACATAGAAATGGAGACCCACCCACACTCCTTTTGGATCCCTGGATGGCTGTGTGCAACTGGCATAACATGGCAGAAGTTATGTGACTTTTGACATCACGTCATAAAAATGATGTGGGTTCTCTCTGTGTGCCATGTTCTGTCCCTCTCTTGTGCTTCCTTTCTGCCTCTCTCCCTTCCTCTGCCCATAGATACTTTATTAGGAGGACACTCACACAGAAACCCAGCTAGCCCCTCAGTCAGTGAACAGCATGGGTTATTCAACATTGTAAACAGTCCTTCAGAGAGTTCTGGACCCTTGCTGAAGTTCTGGCCCGGTGGACAAGATATCCCTGCTATGTTAAACTCTTTATCTTGGAAACCCTGCTGATGAGAAACGGCTTGTTTTGAGTCACTAAGTTTTAGGATAATTTGTTACACAGCAATTGGTAGCAAATACAAAAGTCCAGTGAGGAAGCTGGGTCCACAGGGAGGAAGAGCTGTCAGGGTCTCTGGGGGAAATCTCCAGCTAACAGATGGGAGTTGGATTACTTGATTCTGCTGCCACTGACAGACACTTTGAGAGGGTGTGCCTGATGCCTCTAAGGTGGGTGTCTCTGGGACCTCAGAAAAGCTGAATGGAAGAGGTGACACTCACCATATCTGAAAGGACAAGAAAAGCCAGCTGGGGAAGGGAATGATGGGAGGTGGGCCAAGTGTGAGGAGGGGACACTCCAGGACCTAGACCAGAGGCAATACCTGGGAAATGGCTATGCAGGCAGTTGCCCCCAGGCTCTCTTGCTGTGTGAGCAACACATCTCTGTAATAGATGAGCATCTAGTAGGGCCTCAGGTGGGCAAAGCTCCTTACATCTGCCCTTGATAAAATGCAGTTCAGACCACAGCCTCTTAAACTCTGTCCCAGGCTCTAGCAAACTGGCTGGCGATTATGTGGCCTGTGGCCGGCAAGAAGCCTTCTCCCAACACACTGCCTTCTCCTTAGTAACAGGGACTATGCTCGTGTGTGAAAACCAGTGGAGGGGGTCTGGGGATCCTAATGAGGCTCTTCCCCAGAGGGGAAAGGCCTTAACATGAGTCACAGCGGCCTCCATGCTGTAAGCTGATGTTGTCATGCTGGGTCAGCACAGCCAAGCTCTGACTCCTTCCAGATGTTCCCCCCAGATGCTGCTGGTAGCCCAGCCTTGCTGTATGAACTGCCCTCCCTGAACAGCTCCTCCATGCTGGCCAGGTTCCTTCTCATGCATAAGCATGTCTGCCTGCCATTTCCACAAATCTCTCCTCTAGGAAGCCCTCCATAAACCTGTGCTCCTTAGGATTTCATACTGCATGGACCTCCATCACAGAGTGTGTGTCTGACCAGGTGTGTGTGTGTGGCAGGGTGTCCCAGAGAGCATGGAATATGTCTTCCAAGGCCCAGCCCAGCACAGGTCTCCTTTAAAAGCAGGTTTTGGGTGAAGAGACCAGGATAACACTCCTGTATCTGTCACTGGAGCTGTGAAGACAGGTCCTGGGTTTGACATGTCCTTACATGCTCTCCAATGATCATTACTGGCCTTTCATGCCAGCCCTCATTCACACCAACTAGGGAACAGTGTGCCTCTGTGTCCTATGGTCCTGGGCTTGAAGTGGCTTTTGTCTGGTCACTGAGAACTTGTGTTAGTCAGCACTCTGGATATGCTTGCTGGGTTGAACTAAATGAGGTTCTGGGATAAGGCCATGGGATCTTAGTGAGCCTGGCATCACTTCATGCCTGATAGATTTTGGGTTGTGGGTCAGTTCTACACATTTGTGTGCCCCCCCCCGTGTGTGTGTGTGTTCCCACATATATCCACTTATGTCTTCCATGACAATGTATGCTGTGTGCTACATGCTAATGTGAGGATGCTCCCTCTGAGCTAAGAGCTGAACACTGTATCTTCCTGAAGCTTTTTGCCTGATAGGCCCCAGAACGGCCAGCTGAGCTCAACAGGACTCTCCATAACCTTTTTAGGAAGCCCTGAGTCATGGCACAGTCACAGCCCACGACACTGCCCACCCTGCAGCCCCCTGCCTGGGTGGTGTGCACGTGGATGGGGCCAACATTTCCCCAGCCTGCTTGCTGCTTTAAGGAACAGATTATAATTCCTACATGGGCTGCATCTGCAACCAACTTGAGAGAAATAATTGTTGAGGGAGTTGAAAGAAAAAAAAAAACTGTAGTAAGGAACTTCAATCCATCCATCCATCCGTGTCATTGAATTAGGCTAATCTAAATCCTCAGAGCCTAATTTAGCAGCCTCCGGGCAACCTCTCTGTGCCTCTCTGGAGTTCCTATTGTAAAGTCCTAAGCAGACAGGCTTTTTGGCAACCGTGGGCAGTAATGGCCTGGCAAACTGAGGACACAGGGCCTGTGAGGGACACCAGCTGCTTCTCAGGGATCTATGCAGGAGGAAGCCTCAACCAGTGTCTGTCCTTGCATTGCCCCGCCTCTGCGTGAGCTGTCCTTCCACCCCAGGCTCCTCCGCTTCACCCAACCCTCCAAGATTTCAGTCACCCAGAAGGCTGAGGAGAAAAGAACCGTCAAATGGAGGAGCTGACACCTGACTCCTGCAGAATTGTCCTGATGGTGCTCATCATGTGCCGCACCGCAGGACTTCGCTGAAGCCTTGATTTCAAACACAGGGCTCATCGACACTGACCCACGATTGGCTGGAAGGCGGCATGAGCTGAGCCTGCGCAGTAGCGCTTACCTCATCGGTGCTTCTGTAATCATGGCTTCTTCAGCTCGCTGAGACTCTTACTGACTCAATTCGATGCCCCCCTCTTTTGCTTTACACGTTCTTTCCCCTAGACTCCTCCCTCATTCTGTCTGAGATTCACTTATCCATTCATTGCCTCCCACCTTCCTTCCTTCTAGTCCGTGCTTTATGGGCTGCTCAAAGGATTGAGAACTTAGGGAACAGCCACACCCAGACTGTGCCCCCTACTTTTCCCATTTCTCTCTTCCTGCCTCTAGCTCCCGACTGCCCCTTTGGTGGCATCATCTCCTATCTGCACCCTCCACAGAGCGTAAGAGCTGATGGTGGCCAGTCGAGAAGCCTTTGCCAGGGGCACTTGGGAGAGGGAAAGGTGCTGAACTGACCTGATAAATGAACTAGTGGAGATGTGTGGCCTGGCTCCCCCACCCCTTTGATCAAAAGCCTCTGAACCCCTGATGACATCCCATGGCGTATTCCTCTATTAATCAGAAAAGCCTTGACAGATGTAAGCAATTTGTCTTTGGAGGGGACTGAAGGGGGGGGGTGGGAGTCGAGCTCTGCCATCGGGATAGAGAAGATGCTAAGGGGAAGGCTTGAGATGGGGGCTGAATACATGCATACTAAGAAGGCAGGAGCAAGAGGAACCAAGCAGATCAGAAAGGGAAGCGTTTTCATTTCAAAGCATATTTCCTCCTTGATTGAATGGCCCCCCCAACTACTACCGCCAAACCAAGATGCAGGAATGAGGCTGAGATCCAGGGGTTAATCCTACCCAGGCCCCCATAAGGCTCAGAAGCATGACTCCGTGGGCTCAGTATTGGGGTTCAGGGTGGTGTTCTCATTCTTAGGACCCTTGTGATGTTACTGGGAGCTTCTGCCCTTACTGGTTGATGCTGATGATACATAGCTTGTAAGCACTACACACCCTTAATGAATCTGCCATGCATGCAGAGGACAGGAGCACTAGGGATTCAGAAGAGAAGCAACATCAGCTCAGCAAGTCTATAGGCTGAATTCTGAAACCCCATATGAAAAGTCACATAGTACAAGGTTTCCGGACAAGAAAAGACAAAAAATAATTTAAAATCAAATGCACAGTGAATCAGACATTTCTGGCAGTTCTCACCTGTGTTGTATCATGTGACTTCATTGCAACCTGGATCCCAAACACAGTACATGATCTCTTTAAACTGAGAATGCCACTTCACCATGAAATGCTTGTGAATACCGCCTGAAACAGCCTGGCTCAGATTTAAGAGTACTGTGTGTTGTGAACGACAGTGTTTCATTTCACATGTAAAGTTTTCTGCTTTTATAGAACCATAGTGGTTTAATGACTGAAATTGACTTTTTGTGCACACATATGTGTATATGTGAATGCAGATGCCTGTGAGTGTTTGGGCAGGTGTTGTGAGTGTGTGTGCAGGTGAATGTGGGTATGTATACAGGTGCATGTGGGTACATTTGCAGGTGCATGTGAGTGCATGTTGAGGCCAGAGGACAACTTCAGGTGCCATCCTCAGAAATGCCATCTACCTCCTTTTGAGACGGGGTCTATCCATTGGTCTGTAAGTACCAGTCAAGTTAGACTGGCTGACCAGAAAGCCCAGGGATCCTCCTGTCTCCATCTTTCCAGTGCTGGGACTTTGGGACCTGCTACTACACTTGGCTTTTATGTGTATCCTGAGTATCTTGCTCAGATTCTGAAGTTCTCAAGGCAAACACCAACTGGGCTCTCTCTCCAGCCTAGAAAAATAAAGGCAGTATTTTCTTATCTTCATTTCTTAACACTAAAGTATCAAATTGATATATCTTTGAGTTGAATTATATTAATTTTGCAAATTGCTGTTTGAGATTCTGAATTAAGTTTCATCAAACAAAAATTATTCAATGGATTTTGGCTTGAGATGAGGACAGATTTCCTAACAACTGAGAAGTGGCCCTAAACATATTCTGCCACTCTATACTATACATTTATGCGAAATGGTGTTCTTAGCATTGATGATTACAAAACCCAATTATCGTTATCAGTCACCTCTGAGAAACTTTCAAGATGCTGTCTGTCCTGCAGTATCAATATCCAACCAAGTTGTATTATGGTTGATACCAGCTAGCTCTTGCAGGATTAGCAGATCTGCTCATTTGAGATGGACCTTTTCTTGCCTACCTGTTTAGAGGATTCTTGCTCATCCTGAGGGTTCATTTGGGTTTCCTCCTCCATCCCCCTCTTTCCCTTTTTTAGATAAAGAGATGAGTCTGACTTGTCACTTTGGTCTCAGTGTCCAGGCCAGAGAGCTTGGTACAGAATGGCCATGTGGCTGTACGTGAGTGGGATGGAGGTATCAGTGGAGACAATGGTGTGTGAAAAGGTATGGAGGCAGGCATGAGGCAGCCTGGGTGACAGCCCCGTGGTCTGTGCATCTGTGTCAGTAAGGCTGCATCTAAACAACACAGAAACTGAAAATAAAACGGATTTTTTTCTGAGTTCCCACACTTGGGAATCTGGCCCTAAACAAATACATCCTAGCAATCTGACTATAGTTGAGTATCGCCCAATCTCCACCAAGTGGCTTGGGAGTGGGGGAGTGCTCCATGAATCTGCTTAGATGCTTCAAACCTAACCTTTAAAACTCACTCTTGTAAGTTTCCGAGACTCAAGCCACGGCCAATGTTTTGATCATTCGCCTCCTTCCCCTTCCAATAAACACCTAAAACACTTTGCCAAGCTTTCTTGTGGGCGGGATTTACAGATCTGTGACTCACCAGAGTGAGCCAAGAAACATGAAAAGATGTCGCTGGGGAGAAATATACAGGAAAGGATGGGAGAGGTCAGCGCCTCCGCCAAGCAGGACAGACTCCCACAGCTTTTCCTAATAAACAAGTTTCCAGGGCCCTTTGAATTCTTCCTGAGAGGAGAAGAGCATCCGCATCCACAGTGAGGGGAGGGGAGGAAGATTATGGACCACATGGTCCACATGGACCAGCGACCACATGGTCCTAGTCGTTCGATGGGAGTGAATGGATCTGGCAGGATACAGAGCTGGGATGTGACTGGCACTAGGGTCATGGGTGCTGACAGCCATCATAGGTCACCTGCTGTTTGCCAGATTTTGGCTTAGGCCCATGTCATAAAGCTCCAAGAGGCTGTGGCTATGTCTCGGGTGGCCGATAAGTAAGAATGGAAGCTGGAACTGCTGCTTCCTGAGCCCCAATTTGTCCAGGCTCCACTGTGGTTTGGGCTGGTCCTGGATTGTTCAACATGGCTCTGACCTGGGATCTGGACCAGAGCTTCCTTACTGCATAGACCGGTGCTATGGTAACAGCAAGGATGTTTTCCCAAGGCCAGGGACCTCCAGCTACTTTGGAATGTGAGGGTTTTTCACGGGATTTACCCCAGTCTGTCCAGCATTTTGTACATATGATCTCAATTAACTCTCTCAACCTGTGCAAAGGTGAGTTCTGTTGTCTTTGTTTTCCAGATGAGACCATGGAGACTCAAGGTTATGGAACTTGCCAGAAATCACATAGACTGTGACAGTCTGTGCCATGTAGTTGATCTTAACTTTCTAGGTGAGAAGGGACTGCCCTCTCCATCCTCTGGTGCCATCTAATCTAATTTTCCCTGTTTACTCAAGGTATTTTGGTATGCTCAAAGCTCAGCACACTGCTCCTGAAGATCGAATGTGTCTGAGTGTACATATGGTTATCTGTAGCTATGTGCGTATATGAAATAATACGTGAGTTGGCTTTGCAAGCGTGTGGATGTGTGAGCATGTTGGAAGAGAAAGTGAGGATGTAAGCAGATGAGCTAGCAGGACTTAGAGGGGGAGCTGAATGCTCCTGTTCTCTGATGGACCCCACAAGGAACAGCAACAACAAAGCAGGCACTGGAGTTCCAGAAAGGAAGACACATCCCCTGCTATGATGGACTTGGTAATGGCTGCCAGGAAGCCTGAGACAAACTTGTAGGAACTGCCTAAACAGATGAACTTTGAAGAGATAGATAGTGCCATTAACTGAGTGCTTATAATGTGCTAAGTGCTCTGCAGTCATGAAACATGCAACCCTCAGACCACTGCAAGGACAGGCTGTGATTCTTGCATGTTGAATGAGGAACATGGCTCAGAGAGGTTCTGGAGCATGCCAAGGCCACCCAGCAGATTGGTGAATGTGGTTACCATGAATCGGGACAAGCTGGATTTGCTCTCCAGTTACCAGGCTAAGACCTTTTGGAGGTGTACAGTCAGTAACCTGAATCCCAAAGGATGAATTCCAGAGAGCTGCAGGGGAGCAGCTTAGCTAGAAAACAGGTCTATTGAAATGTAGAAGGCAGGGAAGAGAAGGAAAGACCATTGCTATCCAGGGGGCGCTATTCATGGCTTCCTGAGTTGGAAGACAGCCCTGGGAACTGGTGGGCACATCTTTGTAATAACTAAGAGGGTGCCTGAAGAGCCTGCAGATGCAGATATAACTGAGAGGCTATATTTGAATGCCTCTCAACATATATCCCAACACCAGGACCCAGCTGTTTCATTTGACCCCTCCCACTGGAAAGTCAGAGTCAGGAAGTTGGTGCTGCAGGATGAAGAGCGGGTATAACCCAGAAGACTGACAGCCTGGGAATCCCATCAGACAACAGGGGATAATAATAAGTCGTATCACCCAGATTCCCCACTGTCCCTCAGGAATCCTAAGAGAGACCTGGTATAAGGACACACAGGTAAGCTTGAGGGTGGGTCTGATTTCAGGGCTTATCATTATTACCATGGAAACAGATGAACTTTCTCAGAGAAATATAGCCACCAGAGAAAACAACCTCAGGGCTGGACCAGGAGACCACAACCCCAGTGATGGTCTTGTCCTGGAGCGGTCTACAAGTCCTACCAAACAATGTGGGAAGTGGGAGGTAGAACTGTGTGGGGCTGCCACCGTGAGGGTAAAGATGGTCCCACAGAACAGGGTAGACTGAGAGGGCCAGTTGGTGCACATGGATGAGGCAGAGAGGATTTCTCAGCATCACTGAGGAAGGATGGGCCAAGACAGTCCAGGGGTTCCAGAGGGCAGAGCTTCTCAGACCCAAGTATGAGAGGCAGGTGAGAGGGACAAGGAAACAGCCAGGCCTCTGTCTCACTTTTCACAAGCCCCTCTTTTCACCAGAGGAGAATCATCACCTTCTCTCAACTCATCATCTGGGTGCTGCTGTGGGATGGTCTGTATGTCAAGTGTGTTGCTGATTGGTCAGTAAATAAATCACTGATTGGCCATTGGCTAGGCAGGAAGTATAGGCGGGACAAGGAAAAGAATTCTGGGAAGTGGAAGGCGGAGAGAGGGAGACACTGCCTGGAGCCACCGCCAGGAGAAGGAAGATGTAAGGTACCAGTAAGCCATGAGCCATGTGGCAAAGTAAAGATTAATAGAAATGGGCTAAATATAAGAGTAAGAGCTAGACAGTGACAGGCCTGAGCTAATGGCCAAGCAGTTTAAATAATGTAAGAGTTTGTGTGTTTATTTTATAAGTGGGCTCTAGGACTGGCGGGACTTGGTGGCAGGAGCTGGAGAGAAATTCTCCAGCAACAAATGGCGTCCAACGTGGTGGCAAGAGTTTCCACCTAAAAACTTAGAAAAAAGATTCTAAAACGGACCTAAAAACAGCTTCCTAATTGTCTCTCTCAAATAATCGGCAGCTGCCGGTTTGAGCTACTGGCGGGTTCCTAGCGTTCGCTCTCGACCTGCAGTATGGTGGGAATGAGGCCTCTGCAAGTAGCACATTAAACTGTGTGGTGGATTTAGCCTTTGCTAGTACAAAACAAAAAAAGAGGTTTCTGGGCTACACGCTACTTTGGTAAAAGTGTAGACCCACTATTTCTGAGAGTTACGGCTCCCAGAGCTGGCGGAAAGCGGACCACCGCCATGTTGGGAAGCAGAAGTGGGCGGAGCCAGCAGCCACTGTGCCGTTTCAGGCTTAGAAGGCTGCAGTTTAAAAGGAATAGGCTCAAGCTAATATAAAAAAATAAGCCACGTAAAGATGACTACCACACAGAGAATCTGGATTATGTTCTCTTTGATATTCGTAACTGCAGAAAAACATTTGATTGTAAAAGCTGTTGAGTTATGCCAAAATGTATATTTTAAAGGTACCTTGACTTCAAAATTTGGATATAAGGATATGTTGCTTTGGAAAAGAGTCTCTGCTCTTGTTTCCACAGAAAGCCAGAGACTATGGATTTGTTCCAGATTAAGATACATCAGGTTTGACCAGCCAAGACCCCCTGAAAGGTCTCCAATGACACCATGGCCCAGATGATTCAACATCCAGAATGGTTTCAAGTCAACTGGCTCAGATATACAGCCTCACGGACTACTCCATGATCCTAAAATTTTCTTTCTGTCTCCATAAGATACAGCGCCCCCCTCCAGCAGGAAGTAGTAAGAGAAGCTACGCCCAAATTCCCAAATATACCAAGCTGGCTTTAGAGATGGAATTGGCTCACTCCCCCTCTAAACCCAGACATATTGCTCAAAAAAAAAAAAAAATGGTTAAGAGATTCTTATGTCCCAAATCAGAAGAGCCCTCTGGTGTGGGACAGACAAAAACCAATATTTTTATTTAAAGCAGGTTGATTATAAATACAATCTCTTTCTAAAGAAAAAAAGGGGATAGTTTAGATATGATAGGATGAAAGGGTAGATTAATGAACCTACTTTTAAAGAGTAACAACTTGTTTAAAATGTTTTACATCGCTATAGATTTTAGTTTATTGATACAAGTTTAAACTTAATTTTGTTATACTATATATATATTTCTATTCTTGTTTGAGGTATTATGTTTATGTAACTCATTTAAAATTATAATGGATAATTAAAAAATAGATTAATAGTTAGTCATCTATGATAATATTTGTAGCCATGTTAGTTAAGTCTTCTAGGTATACATAGTTATATTTCAGATAGATAGGTAGTCTTCAAACACTTCAAAGACCTACAGAATATGGCATTTAAAATGTTTTAAAAGTTTAGACTTTTTGGACAATGAGACATGTCTGCTCCTGACAGCACCGATTTACTTCAGAGAGGAGGATGGGCATCGAAGACACTCCATATGGAGTTTATCTTCACCTTGACAAAAATAGCCATTTGGGCAAGAAACTGTTCTTGCCTGGACTGTCTGATCAACTGGACATGCAGGACCCATACAAAGGTGACCACTGAACTTTGCTTGACAAAATGGTCCTTCAGGTTCCTGCTTTGCAGAGAAAACTGCCAGACATTCTACAGGACACAGAGAAAAATGAATAAGAGACTCTAGGCCTGTGGGCTGAAGACAGATGCCCCAACTTTACAAGAGAACTTTGAATGACTGTCCAGGCTGCCAGCTGTCTCTGTCTACCCTACAAGACTCCTAAAAGTTGCTTATATCCTTCTCCATTTCTCAGGTAGTAGTATATCCTTCTGAGGTCTTTGATGTGGTTAAAGACTAGATACTTACAATTTTCCTTAGTTATAATAAAAGATAAGTTAGATATAAAACCTTAAACTCACAAATATAAGATAGATAGGATCTCTTCTTTAATATTGTATCTGTAATTCTTGCTTGATAATTGTTTTGTTATATATAATTTTACTATGTTAAAGTTAAAACCTTCCTTTTTAAGAAAAGAAAAGGGGAAGTGCTGTGGGATGGTCTGTATGTCAAGTGTGTTGCTGATTGGTCAGTAAATAAATCACTGATTGGCCATTGGCTAGGCAGGAAGTATAGGCGGGACAAGGAAAAGAATTCTGGGAAGTGGAAGGCGGAGAGAGGGAGACACTGCCTGGAGCCACCGCCAGGAGAAGGAAGATGTAAGGTACCAGTAAGCCATGAGCCATGTGGCAAAGTAAAGATTAATAGAAATGGGCTAAATATAAGAGTAAGAGCTAGACAGTGACAGGCCTGAGCTAATGGCCAAGCAGTTTAAATAATGTAAGAGTTTGTGTGTTTATTTTATAAGTGGGCTCTAGGACTGGCGGGACTTGGTGGCAGGAGCTGGAGAGAAATTCTCCAGCTACAGGGTGCTGTCCCTAAGGACCATTGCTGTAAACACCCAAGACAGCAGGCCTTTAAAGACATTCTGCCCTACTTCTTCCTTCAAGTGGAGAGTGTTCTAATCATGCCTTTATCTTTTCATTCAAATCCCAGCACACCTTCTAGGGGCCGGTGGGAGAGAATGAAAAGAAAGTGGTGGCTTCTCCAGGTCGCCTGGCTTAGCTGCTGTCCCCATAGGGCAGGAGCACAGACTGTCGTCAGCAGGTCAGTCAGAGCCTTGTAGATAGTCTGAAATAGTTTTTGTTGTCTTAGCTTTAGGGCTGCAAGTAACTACGCGAGATTTGGAAAACCTGACTGTGCAGCAAGAAGATGAATCCAAAGCCAGTTTAATGACACAGAGGTTCCATCAAGGATCAAAGCTCTGTTGGTGGCATTATCGCCCCCATGCATGTTGCCTCATGGCTACAATATGGCAACCACTGCTCTAGACATCACATTCTCATACAGCCGTGTGCAAGCCTGCACCCTGTGCTTCTCTCTTCTGAGAAGGACATTTCTCCCGAAAGGTTAGCTAGGACTACTTCCTCTAAAATCAAGACATCAGTCATGGAACCAGTGAGGCAGTTAGGATAACTTTAGGTCAAGAAATCAACAGTGCGAAACACGACAGAGAGAGGACACCAGAGCAAGGCGCTTCCTGTGGCAGAAATGAAAGCCAGACCAGAAAGAACGTCCCAGGTGGCCGCTGCTGAGCTGAGCGGATGGTGCCAGCGGCAGTGATGGTTGTGAGGGTGGAAACGGTGGTGGAGGAGAAGTTTCTGCCAGAAGAAACTGAAGAAGGATGCGTTTACTTTGGCTCGTAGTTTGGGGACACAGTCTCCATGGTAGGAAGGCATGGTGGCAGGATCACATAGAGGTGCCTGGTCACATTGCATCTGCAGTCAGGAAGCAGAGAGAGGTGAATGCTGGTGCTTACTCAGCTCGTGTTCTCCGTTTTATGCAGACCAAGAACTCAGCGCAGGGAGTGGTGCCACCCACGTCCAGGGTGGGTCCCGCCTGCTCCGTTAAACCTTCCTAGAGACACCCTCATAGGCACCAGGGTCTGTTTCCATTGTGATTATAAATCCCATCAAGTACACGATCAGGAACAACCAGGGCACTGAGGATGGATGGTCATAGCAGTGGTGGTGAGGGAGATGATAGAGCTGGGAGCTACAAGTTATAGAACACAAAACTTGATGTCACACTCAATCCTCCTGATAGACCCACTGAGGCTTGGTCTCAGGTGTTAGCAGGTGATGGAGCTGAGATCTTTTCTGTGTCGTACTGGCTGCTGCTGCGGCGGGCTGTAGGGAGCACTCCGAGGCACTGCCACGCACAGGTGCGCAGGCGCCTTCTTCCTTCTGTCATAGGCTTAACCAGTCTCCAATGTCTTTCCTGTTAGGCTCATCAAACACACCGGCATTCTTGGAGACAGAGGAGAGGGAACACACAAGGATCCTTCTCCCACAGAGCTACCTTCCAGCAGGATGCAGGCATGATAATAATTAACTAATCAATACATGGAAACAGATCATAATAAGGGTAATGAGGACATTGTGACCAGTTAGTGCCACCAGAGGGCTTGGGGACACAGCCTTGTTTATGAGTCTGGGAAAGAGTGTCTGAGATGGTACTGGCTGGAGCTTCACGGTGAGATGGACAGCATGGAAGACCCAAGGGAAGGGAATTCCAGGCCCAGGGATCTTCAAGGGCACAGGAAGGTGGGGGTAAGAGAGAAACAACTTTGGAAAACCAAAAGAAACCACCCTGGTGGGAGGGCTTTGGAGACCAGGGACTGGTGTGTGCTGGCGTGGGGCCTAGGTTTTTATTTCTAGTGATGGGAAATGCAGTAGAGACTCTGACAGTAGAATGCACGGTTTGCTGCATGCTTCTAGAAGGGTTCCCCTGGGCACAGCATGGCCCTTTTGAATGGCACATGCTCATGCCCCTTGCCCCATGCTTCTACCCTGCCTTCCCAGGGCTGCATGTTCCTGAGGTGAGAGCTGAACTTCCCTCCCTTTGTACCTGCCTGAGGCCATCAGCAGTGAGCCTACAGAAGGGGCGCTGAGTGCCCAAGTGTTGGACACTCCCGTGGTCCCCTGAAGGGACCTAAAAGCAATGGCCCTCTGCAGAAAGTGGAAGGTACCTGCTTTTCAGAAGCTCCTGAGCCTACCAAAGTAGCAAAGCAGACTTGGAAACCTTTCTCCAGGTTTCAGGGTTCCTCTCCACCCTGTCTTCTGTATCAGCACTGTAGCGGCAGCACTGGGTCTCATTAGGAGGGGGTGTCAGTGGGGGGAAGCTCAGTGTCTGGCGGGTCATTCCTCCAATGATATCTGATAGGTAGCAGACGTGTGTGCTGGGGGTGACCTGGCATGCAGTCATCCCTCTGCCCCTGCCTGCCAACCAAGGGGCTCCCCTGCCCCTACAAGGTGCTCTGCAGAACTCAGCTCCAAATACATGAAACATGAGGCCATCCTCATAATCAGAGCTGACTTGTGGGAAAATTAAACACAGAAGGGCACGCCAGGCCCGAGCAGCCTCCCTCTCTGCCTTCCTGGAGGCAAAGTCTGGGGCTGGGCACCTTGAGGAAGAGAGGCTGACTGGCTGTCAGCCAGAGAGCTGTGACCTCGGGTGGCAGTTGCATCTAGATGACATGTTTGGATCAACTAGAGCAGGGAGACTAATAACAAAAGGAGAATAAAAGGGTGAGATCGTTTTTTTTTTGTTTAGAATGCCCGTCTACTCTCCTAAGTTCTTGTGGTTGGACATCATTTGTTTCCATTAAGTTTTACCAGGTGAGTCCGTTGCAAATTACATAATTCCTTCTGAACCCGCTGGAAGGAATGCAGGCAGGGTTTGTGGAAGACACCATGTGAGCTGCGGTGGAGAACTTCAGAGTCAACACACAGTCGGGGCAGAGAGCTCTAGACAAAGGTTGCAGAGGACTGACCCTGGGGCGGGGAGGAGGGTTTAAGGCAGAGCTGGTCCCCCATTTCGACTCCATTGACACCTGTGTGGGTTGAAGGGCATCCCAGGAGTCTTCTTTTTGGGGGTGTCGTTGACCTTGTCCCCAGAGTCCCAGGATGACACTGAGCTAGAGGTCTTCTTCATGTGTCCTCACTTGTCCAGAAAGCCCTTTGAAGGCTGCTGTGGGCTCCCTTTCCACTTAGAAAGATCCGTTCTTATTAGGATTTAAAGCATATGCTTGGCTGAGGCTGTCAAAATGCATCACAGAGATGGTCCCAAACCAACCACGGAGCACCCCCCTGTCCTGATCAAAGCAGAAGAGGCATCCTCCTGCTCACAGGGGTTGGAGCAGAGTAGGGGAGAGCAGGTGGGGACTTGAGGCTGACAGGCCTGCCAGCCAAAGGCCAGGGGCCCTGTTCCCATGATGGGGAACAGTTGTACAACTGGATAGGTCCAGTATGGAAGGTCTCTTTCCAAAACCAGAGGCTAGGGAATCAGGCACACACTGTCGGGGTGATGGGCTCGGGATATAGATGAGTACCTATGGGCCTCGTGTGGGAGGCTGTGTTTATTTATGTCCAGGAGGTTGGTGAAAGGCCAAAGGAAAGCCTAGAAGATGAATCAGAACTGACGACAGCAGCTCTGTTGTTGGAGTGCTTACACTGCTTAATCTTTTTTTTTTTTTTTTTTTTTTTTGGTTTTTCGAGACAGGGTTTCTCTGAGTAGCTTTGTGCCTTTCCTGGCTCTCGCTCTGTAGACCAGGCTGGCCTTGAACTCACAAAGATCCACCTGCCTCTGCCTCCCGAGTGCTGGGATTAAAGGTGTGCGCCACCACCGCCCGGCCTGCTTAATCTTTTAATTGAATATCTTATTTAATATTCATACATGCATATAATGTGCTTGGATCCCTCCAACTCCTCCGTATTCCACTAGCTTTTCCCTCCCGACTTCATGCTTCTCTCTCTTTCTCTTTTTCTCTCTCATTTAATACCCCCTGAGTCCATTCAGCGCTGCCTGTATGTGGCCTTCTCTGTAGGCTGCTCCTTAAGTTCTCTCTCTGCTCCAAACCCACCCATCATCGCTGCACTATGACACCTTGGGATAGCTGGAGCCACATTTTCCCTTTCCCATGGTAAATTCCACCTGCCTGTCAGGCTGTGCCGAGAGTTGCCAGAGGAACCTGCAAGGCTAGATAGAAGTGGAAGGGACCTGCAAGGCTGGAGGCGGAAGGGACCTGCGAGGCTGTTCCTTCTCTGTGCTTTGTGTTCTTCCCTAATGTGCATCAACCGGACCCTGCACCCCTACCCCTGGCAGCAAGTGTTGGTTCTGCACAGTCCCAGAGGCAGCCCTAGAGACCCTTTCAGAGGTCCCTCAGAAGCCTTACAGCCCCCTCTTACAAGTGTACAGACTTTCCACCCCCCTCTCTCACCTTTGCTGCTGCAGCCCCAGGGATTGCCGCTGACCTGAGCGTCCTTTCTATGTTCGTGTCTTTGAAGCATCTGCTCAAGCCATTTGCCCAGTTTTTAAAAACCTGAACTGATTTCTCACGGCAGAGTTGTAGGAATCCTTTCCTTCTGTATCTATGCTGTCATTTCCACGGTGAAGCCTCAGCTCTGAGGCTCTGAGGCAACTGCCTTGCATGAAATTCACTGTTGCAAGGATGCATTGTCTCCTGGTGGACATACCTGTCCATGCCTCCGATTTCCTATTCATCTAAAGGGACAGGGATGTCACTACACAGTCAGCTAAGGAGATGTTTGTGAAAAGTGTACCCTAGGCCTGGCACCGAAGGAGAAATTCAGTAAAGGCTCAGCAGCTCCAATAAGATCCTCTTCAGGCTTCTTCAAGCACGGTGGTGGTCCCTCGGGTTGCTTCAGATCAAGGGGAAACGGAAGTGTTGTTGAAACTGGAAGGCCAGTTGTGTCATCTAGAAATATTTTGTTATTTTGACTGGAAAAATCTACTTTGCACTCACCAAGGCAGAGAAGAACAGACCAAAGCAGTTGTTCCGCCCAAATCCAGCTTGAACCAATGACTTGTCTGGGGTCACCTGAGAAGATCTTGGGCGAGGGGTGAGGTCTGGATGCCCCACAGGAAGCTGCATCACCAAAACACCCAAGGTAGTGTGGGTGAAAGCTGTGTTCCGGGAAGTTACCTACAGGGTCCACCACATGGTGCCCTCTCCCCAGGCAGCTGCCTGCTGCTTGCATAGCATGGGGGCAGGACTCCTGAGTCATGCAGCCTTTTTCTCAGCGGTGTGAGCCTCCTCCCCACCCTGCAGGACGGAACATTTCAATGGGAGGAAACAGCAACAGGACAGAAGGCAATTTTTTAAAAGAACCAAGAACCAACGCCCTGAAGGGAAAAAATTCTTTTTTGCTTGCACAGCCTAATGGTAGAAGAGCCTTCATGAGAAATTTTGAAAAACTCTCTGATCTTCCAGCTACACGGTTTAGAAATGAAAAAAGGTAAATCATAGACTTGTAGGAAACAACCCAACAATTGGATTATCAGCAATTAAAACAATTAAGCAAAAGATCTGAGTAGATAGTTCGGGAATGAAGATGTCGAAATTACTAGCAGGCACATGAGAAAATGCCCAGTGTAGTTAATCATAGAGAAATTCGAATTAATTTGAATGCAGCCCCATCTCCACCCGCGAGTCTGACTGGAGAGACCGAGTGTTGGCCAACACGTGGCGCGGCCGGAACTGTAACACATCGCTGGTGGGTTGCAAAAGTAATAATAATCATAATATAGCTGCCTCAGAAAATGGTCAGTTTCTTATAAAGTTAAACATACTTATAATATGACCCAGCAATACCATTCGGAGCTATTTACCTGAGGGAAGTGAAAACATATGTCTACCAAGCTTTGTATGCAAATGTTCATTGATGTTTTATTCACTCTGGCCAAAATCTAAAACAATCCACATGTCCAACCATTGTGACACATTAGTCCAGTGGAATATTAACTCAGCAATGAGGAAGCCAGTGAACACAGTGACAGGGTGGATCTCGGAGCAGTACAAGGGGGATAAAAACACGCAGGAGAGAACATGTGCCATGTGTAGGAATCTGTAGAAAAGAATGATGGAATCTACAATAACAGGAAGTTGTCCCGTGTGTGCTCGGAACCAGGGCTGGTGTGAATCTAATAGGGAAGAGCACTGGCTACTCTAGACTGAGGGTGATATTCTATGCATTGTGTCAGTGTGTATGTGGGTGTGTACACTTGCCACTAAAATCTGACTAACACAGATGCATTTTAGTATGTGTTAATCGAACCTCAATAAGGTTAATTTAAAAAATATCACTTTGGCATGAAGCAGTCTTCACAAGACTGACATATGAGACAGGGACTTATCACCATTGAGAGGCTCCAAATGACCCTGTTAATATGAAACCCCATTACACACACCTGTGCTGGGCACTGCTTGTACGTGTCCTGCTTTGTGTCCAGGAGCCTGCCAAGAAAGGATGCCACGAACAGTCCTTACCCGTTGTTAGATTGGCCTGAATTGGAGTACCAGCAGGAGCTCTGGGACGAAGGTGAGGGCAGTGTTTATTCCTCTAGCCAGCCCTGCAAGGGTGCTCCAGGCTTCCCATGTCCCTGGATTGAAGGTCCCAGATCCCTCTAGGCAGCCTGTCTAAACTATTCGAGCTTTCCAGGGTCTGGTAAGCCTGGCAAGCTGTCATCTTTCAGAATCTGTGCTGTCAGGGAGGCTTCCCGACAGCTTCCCCACACTGCCTGGCTTGTGGCTAGTTTGTTAGTTAAACCATCCTCAAATGATCCTTATCAGAGTGCCCTCTCTCACTTCCAGGGACGCAGTTGACACTCACATGGTCTTGGTGGAATAAAACTGAGGCTTGGACTATGGCAGGAGAACCAGGGTGCAAATGCAAAGGAGGACAGCAGGACTGGGAGGCCCCATCTTTCCTGTTGATATGTGAATTTTCACTCCACAGCCTGTGCCAGAGGAGCTCCAGTTCCTTTTCCGGTCTTTGGCTTTATCTCAGCCCTAGACCCAAGTTCTTTTCCTGGAATCCATAAGGAGTTAATCTTTTTTAAATTATTTTTTAATTAGTCAATACTAATAGGCATTACTTGGACCATGGATGGAGAGAAGGCTAGAGGCCCAGAGCATTGTCGTTGGTGTGGGGCAGGGATGAGCGTCCAAGGTAGCCACTCCCACGAAAACCACTTTCCCCAGCCAGTGGTGGTTTCCACAGCTGTAACGATGCCCACAGTTGAAGCTGCTGATTAGTGGTAGCTACTGTGCCCTGAGTATGAGAATGCCCCTGCTGCAACAGATTACTTCATCTTTCCTCATGCCAACCTTGATATGTCCTCCTGATACAGACTTTGGTTTTTATACATGATGCAATTAGGGCTCATCTAGGCCAAGTAACTTGTCCAAGACCTCAGGGTTTACAAGAAGCAAGCCAAGATGCAAACTCCTCTAAGTGTCAGTTCAGACTCCTTGCCCTATGAATTTTGAGGTACAAGTGAGTCTGTTTTGGAGGTGTGCCCATAACTGGAAGCCAAGAAAAAAAAAATTACTTCCAGGAACTGCCCAGAATGCCACAATGAAACCTTAGAAACCTATCTCTTACTAAGTAGTGTATTGGGGGGAGGTGGTTCCACATCCCCATCTGGCTCCCTGGGGCCACCATTGTACCCTCCACTGTGCCCTGCACCGTTTGCTGTTCTCTGTAGTGGAATAGAGACCAGAGAACTCATATCCCTGGTCAAGGCACTCAGCACGGCCATGTTATTCTTTCATTTAAGGTTGAACAACCAGATTTCTGATGTGCTTTTAAAAGCTTTCCTGTGCATCCCCAGCAGCTGGATGCCAAGACTGGCTTCATCTGCCCCTCCCCTAGTCTCTACCTCTGTTAATTCTTCCAAATGCACAATTGCATTCTTTATTCTTAGTTTTGGAGTGTATAAAGTATTTACATACAGTTTAAAGGATACAACACACACACACACACACACACACACACACACACACACACACACACACACATTTTTGTATTAACCAGATCTTAGATGACCCATGTTAGCATCTGCCTACTTTCTCCCTGGGAAGGTGTCTCAAGATCAACACTATGGCATTTTGGGAAGAATGACTCTTTGGTGTGTGGCGGGTGCAAAGCTGTCCCATGTTGTGGAATTCTTGGCAGCCTCCCTCACCATAGCCTCCAGTAGATGTTAGTGGTATTCTTCTTTCTTCCCCCTGGCCCTGGATATCACAAATATAGCTCCTGACACTGCCCAGTACATCTCACATGGTAGTTAGCTGTCTGTCACTGTGAGAAAATGTCTGAGAAAGGCACGGTTTATTTGGGTTCCTAGTTTCAGCTCATCATCATCGGCCAACTGCTTTGGGTATGCAGAGAAAGTACATGGTTGTGAGACTACTCACCTTATGGTGGCCAGGAAGCAAAGAGGGTGAAAGGAGAAAGGAGTGGGAGCTAGTATCCCCAAATCTTTAGGGATATGTCCCAGTTGCCCAGTTTCTTCCCACTAGACCCCATCTCCTGCAAGTCCCCCCATTTCTCAACAGCACCACGGGCTGATGGCCGAGTCTTTGTCACAAGAGCCTTTGAGGGAAACCCTGTGGGGTGAGTTAAAATCATCCCCAGCTGAGACTCTGTCCTGGAGGAAACCACCAAGTAGGTAAACCATTCTTCTGATTTAGGGAGTATCCTGGCTTTGATGTGTAGATTTATGATTCTCCCCTTTCCAGGCAAATATCCAAAAAAGCAGCACGGTTTTGCCTTCGTAAAAATGGGGAGTCCTACATCTTCCTTGTGCCTAGCTTCTTTGGCTTGTTGCTGTGACTCCTTGGGAGCCATCTTTATTGTTGTGTGACTCCTTGGGAGCCATCTTTCTTACTGCCTGTAGCTGCCTTGGTGCGTTTGCATTGCTCTGTAGCCTTCTATGGCGTGAACTTGCCACTGTTTATTCACTCACATTCTAGCGTCTAGGAACGGGGGGGGGGGGGGGGGGGAGGGGGGGGGGAGGTGTTTCCGGTTCGCAGCTGTCAAAGAGAGTGGTGCCCGGATGCAAAGGTACAGTTCTCCTGGGGCACGTGAAGGTGTTTCCCTGGGTCACACACCCAGGGGTGGAATCCTTGGAACACAGGGATGGGCCTCTCCAGAAAACATTCTGGAGTCATTGTACTGAACTGGCCTTTCAGTGGCAGGATGTGACATCCTGATTGAACAACACCTTTTCCAACATCTGAGATGGCCAGATTTTAAAATTGCCGGGTATGTCTGTGCATACAATATGCATGTGTGTGTATATGTAAAATAATACTGATTATTATTCACAATCTCCTTTTTCCCTTTCCCCCCCATATCCTTGGGTGCTTGCCTACTCTTGAATAGTACCCCAAGGAACTCAAGCTTCCTTCTGTCCAAGCTCTCTTTACTCAGTCATGGCTGCTTCATCTCTCTCCCACCCTCTGTGTGCCCCGGACCCAAGAGACAGCTGTGCAAGTAAACGAGTCAATCACAGAGGCAATCCGTGCATGGGCTGTCTCCCTATGACAAGACAGAGAACTGCAAGATATCGGGGCAAAAGGAGGAGCTCAGGGCTCCCGGGGAAGCAGGGCAGAGGCTCCTGTTTCTTAACCGTAGCCTCTCCAGTGTGATACGTGTGACCTTTCCATGGGCTGATGGGACAAAAGCCAAAACCCCAGACTTGGCTTCCTTATTCCTTCTCTGAGGAGCTTGGGTATCCTGCAGGCCTTGGTTGAAGATGAGCAACAATGGACTGCTAGTGTGAGCTCCTCTAGTTCCCTACTGTTTGGGGAATAATGACTACCACTGCCAAGGAGAGCACGTATCAGTGAGGTTTGGGGAAGGGAAAGCAGGCAGACACTGAGGAGGCAAGGCCACGGGCTTGGAATGCTGAGAGCACTAGTGACGAGTGTGGGACCCAGTGTGAGGGTGACCCTTCCTCTCAGATAGACCTCCTGGTGGCTGCCAGGAGGCCATCTGGCATATCAGAGCAGATAAGAGGTAGTGAGAAGAGCAGGTGCCTTCATTCAGGGCACGAGGCTTTTTTCCCTCCACATCAGTTCACTTTCCACTCAGAAGTCTCTTTGAAATAGAGCTGCAGACATCATTCCCGGGGAGTGGGGAGGATGCCAAGCTGGCAAGCTGTCTTTCTTCAGCCCTGCTTCTCTAGCAGAACACACCCCCTACTACAGCTGTTCAACGGACCCATGAGCCCATCTCCACTGTCCTACGAACACTCCTTGTGACTACAGTCCCAAGTCCAGGCCACAGTGACAACAGGGTTGGGGTGGGGTGTTATGGATAGAATAGTCTTCCCCCCAAAACTCACATGCTGAGAACCTAAGCTGCAGTATGAATAAGGATAAGATCTTTAAGAGGTAGTAAAGGGTTGGTGAGGGCCTAGAGTCTCCACAATTGTGTGGCCTCATTAAGAATACGAGAAGGGACAATGGAGATAGCTCAGTTGGTAAAATGCTTACTATGCAAGCATAAGGACCTGAGTTTGATCCCCAGAACCCACGTAAAAAGGTGTACCTGTAATCCCAACACCAAGGAGACAAGAAGGCAGATCCCTGGAGCTCACTGGCTAGTTGAAAGAGCTTAGCTGGTAAGCCCCACTCCCTAATGAGAAACACTGTCAAGGTGGAGGGTTCCTGGGAAATGACACCTGATGTTAACCTCTGGCTCCACATGCACACATATGAACATTCATGCACACATATGAATACACATATGAACACACATACACACATATGAACACTCATGCATACACATGTGCACATACACACATAGAGAAGAGGAAGATACTATTCCTGTTCCTCCATGAGCACTCATCAAGGAAGGCCACAGGAGCACACAGAGAAAAGGCCCTTTCTAGACCTCATGCTGGACCCTGACCCCGGATATCTGACTTGCAGAACTGTGAGGAGCAGATTTCTGTTGTTTAAGCTGCCAGGCCATACTAATCTGTCAGAACAGCCCATAATGACTAGAAACCAGGAAGTGGCAGAGTAGAGAATGGCTTCAGCAGCCTCTGGGATGGGGTGTGTGTGTGAAAATCAGAGGGAGACAGGCGTGGGGAGGACGAGGGAGCCCATCAGAAAGGAAGGGATCCCAGAGGAATGGTATAAAGGGGGGGGGCTGGGGACTTAGAATGAAAGGAGCAGCCCTTTACTTGCTGTAGAGTATCTCCCATGTTATATTCTCAAAGCGCTTTGCAGTGTCAAAGCTCCGCCACCCTCGTGACTGCTTACGAAAGAAAGCTCTTGAAAGCATAAGTGTGCCAAATAAAATACAGCATGACCAGTCAAATATGAATCCCAAATAAATGCTATAATTTTTAGTGCAGGTATGTACTTAAAGGTTACATGGGATGCCCTTGGGCTGCAAGATTATTTGCTGATTATTTGCGGTTCACATTATCTGGACATGTTGAATCTTTATTTGCTCAGCCTGGCCACCCTGAGAAGGAAGCCTGTGCTGGTCTCATCTCCAGGTTCCTGGGAACACTGGACAGTTCCCCAGAGGGGAGTGTGGGGTACGGCTGGCACGGGGACCTGGGCCTCCTCACTGCACACAGCTGCCACCTCTGAGAGCTAATTGTTGAACAGAGTTGCAACCTGACATCTGGGGCATGTGTCAAACCACAACAGAGCCCTTCTTCTCTTTCATCAGGCCGGGCTGCGGGAGCTGCCAGAGCCGGGGAGGGCGGGGGAGCCGTCACTTCAAAGGCCTCCTCCGCAGAATCCCAGCCTCAGCCCTCAGGTTTGCTTTGGGCCCGGTTCTTGAACTCACTTGGCTTTGGGGGCGGAGGTTTGGCTTGTGTATCCTGAGAACACATTGCTTCTTTTTTCCACTGGGGCGCAGCTAAATGGCGCTGCCCTTTCCCAGATCCCCTTACATCGACCCACGAATCCCATGACAGCTCCCAACACTGCTTTGAGTGCTGCTCGCCCCATACTACAGATGGAAAGACAGACCGACAAAGTGTGCTTTGGGGAGCACATTATTTGAGGGACACATATATCTGTCCAGGAGGCGAAGAAGGGGACAGGGAACACAGAAGGGGGCTTTTGACATTTTTCCCGACCTGGAGCCTTGCCAGGCTCTAACATCAAAAAAAAAATCACACGACATGTCAAATTGCTCCTGAATCTCAGAATATACATCTTAAGCCCCAACTGCATAAGCCGAGTGTCCCTCAGCTTCTGCCATCAGCATGTAGGAGGTAGGAGCACCAGGCATGAACAGAGACTCCACCTTTCTTCCGGAGGCTTCCCGCACATGGGTCTACAGGCCTACTCAGTTCTCCCCGGCATCGTATTCTTCTCTTGTCTGTTGCTGGGGCTCAGAGTCATAGTCAAGGGACCTGTCATCCAAAGCTACCCAAAGCCCAGGCCAAAGCTGTGAGCCTGAGCATCTCAGGAGATTATCAGCTGCGGGCAGATAAAGCGATTTCAGGTTCTTCTCCACTCCACCACTTCCCCACACCTCCCAGCAACAGCCAAGGCCTCCGGGCGACAGTTCCAAGGACTAATGACAAGGTTGTGGTACAGGGAGACAGTGAGGCCAGGCTGGCTGCCACAGCCTCGCAGGCTGGCATGTGGACCTAGATTGTGGCCTTATGGCTTTGTGTGACTCCCCTTGTAGGCTCTTCATTCCATGCCCGAGTGTGTGTTCACGTGTGTTGGGGCTGCCCTGGGTTCCACAGACCAGATTTTCTCTTGAGATGTCTCAGGTGGACGCTGGACTGATTTCCTGCCTTTCTTGGGGCTGGGAGCCGAAACCTCGGGGACCCATTGTGGTGCCAGTGCAGACGGGAGCATGCGTGTGAACAGCGCTGGGCTGTGTGAGTGCTGTGCCTGGCCAGTCCTCCCCCTGGAGACAGAAGCATGAGGTCATCCTGACTCTCCACTCTTTCCAAGGGTCAAGAAGAGCTGGAGGAGGCGCCGTGACTCAGTCCCATCAAGGGCAGGGTGAAACAGTGGTTTCTGGAGCCTGCGGGCTACTTCCAT
Source organism: Peromyscus eremicus (assembly GCF_949786415.1). Lineage (NCBI taxonomy): Eukaryota > Metazoa > Chordata > Mammalia > Rodentia > Cricetidae > Peromyscus > Peromyscus eremicus. Next base: position 92,999,625 of record NC_081422.1, on the reverse strand, counting down.
CTCTGTCCTCAGCTGCTGCAGGGTCCTTGCACAGGCCGCCTCGTTTGTTATCGAGACTGGGAATCACGGAAGTCCCTGATGGTGTCAGTACTGGGTTTGCGTTCGGATCCTGACACCAATGACACCCCCAAGTGGGCTCTGTCAGCTCCTTGCAGCCGTGAAGGCTGGGTCCCACTCACCTGCATCGTTACAGTCATGGTTTGCACTCCCTGCACCGGGTTCTAACCTCCCGTGTCCTCCTCTGACCTCTCAGCACGCAATGTCTACCCAGCCACAGGGTACTTTTCCCAAGCCTGCTGAAGTTGGGTAGCATTTGTGTGTGTGTGCTGACCACGGGAACACAGATGCCCTCAGCTCGAAAACTGGCCCAAGACTTCCACGCGACCCACTCACCAATTCACTGATCTCAGGGTTTGTGGAGACTGAGCTCTGGTAGACTCCTGATGCCCATTCTCTCTCTCCTCCACTCTACTTTTAAAAGACCCATGACAAATCCTCTCAAATAGATGCGGTAGCAAAGGAAGTCCCAAAAGATGCAAACCATGGAGATTTATCATTAAACTTCAAAACCAGAGAGTCTATGAATTTTTGGTGTTTAGGAGATTTAAAAAAAAAAAAAAGTCTTTGCAGTTAGGCCACCCTCTCTCCGAGAAGTATGTCCTTGTGCCCTCCATTTCTGATACTGGGACACACCTGGCCTCCGGCTGGAAGGAGGGAAGAGTTAGTTGTCTGTTCTCCGGGTCAGTGGAGAAGGTAATACGAGACTGAATGTAAAAGGATGCTCCATGTCCCTAGGGAAGATGCCGAACTTGGAACTTGGAGCAAGCAGGCCTGCTGAGGCCGTGCCTGGAAGGGTGCCCACGGCTGAGCCTCCTGGGAGGACCCTTGGGCCAGCCTAGGTACCCACAGCGGTCCCACAGCGCCACCTAGCGTCCCTCTGGGAGAACACGACTGAGCATTGAGGAGTGTGCAGTCCCTCCTTAACGGGAGGACCAGAACATTCTCCGCCCACCTCTAGCATTGCTCCTTTGTGCTTCTGTCCCCCACCTGTGTCCGTGCCCTTTCCCGCTATAAAGTTCTTTGGGAGAGGCAAATGAAGGCTGTAGTGAAAACGGGGAAAGCACCCTATGCTATTGGACAGTACTAAGTGCCATTCACTAGAACCTTCTCTGCACCCAACAAAGGGTAATCCCTTCAGGAGGGTTATCGCTTAAGCCCCAAGCGACGCTGAAAGGTGAACATTATCAAACTCACTTTATGGGAGAGAAACTGACTTTCAGAAAAATGAAGTCACTCCAAAGTCACCCTGCTAGTATCCGACCGAGCCGGTGGGTGCCCGGCTCCGTGATGAGAACCGGGGCTGTCACCATCTTTCTGGAGCTACTGTGGAGGAAAAGATCATGCGTTCTCTTACCACCCAGATATGGGCGCTAAGCCACTCAACAGCCTTGACATGCAAGGACCCACCTGCATAGCTTTACCTTGGGCTCAGGTCCCTCCCCAGAAAGGTCTCCCTAGAGACCTCCAGTTCCCAAGGTGAGGAGGGACTTGCCATCCCTTGCTACATTCCCTACAGTTCTCTAGCCATCTGACTCGAGAAAGAGGCGCTGTTCAGTAGTCCTTTCATGTACTCTGCAGGGTGCACAAACCTGTCTGCAATGCCTTGGTATGCCTTCAAACGTGGAACCCAATTCACCCCTTGGGGAGTCCGGGCTGGTCTGGCTTTCTGCTTTTAATGAATAAAGTGACTTAGAAACATAGTGTGGGCCTCTGAAGGCAGAGTTAGAAATGGCAGTATAGTTTTGACTGGGTCTGTCTTTTCTGGATGTTCCTGTTGGGATGCAGGTACCAGAATGCTTAGGTTGAGCACCCACAGGAAGGTTTGCTGACTTACACTTCTGCTGAGATCCTTATCAAAGTCAGCATCAACTGGTAGGTGTAGAGAATGAGCCTTCAGCTGACCCTGGCCACAGTCTTAGAGCCACCCTAGCTAGTATAAGAGAGAGCAGAGCTGAGCTGCCCCTTTCTCAAGCTCTGCCCAGATTGCAGAGTTGTTAGCAAAATAAATATCAGTAAGTTTTGGGGGGGGGCAAGGGGATCAATTACTCTGTTGTACATAACCAGGGCACGTACCTAACTTAAATGGACAATCACGAGCAGCCACTGAGAACTGAGCACTCACTAGGGTGAAAGGGGTATGAATGTTGAGCAGGCGGGTGGGGGAGGACACACTTTGGATACATCAGACTATCTTGCCAGAGAGGCCAGGCAAAGAAAAGAAGTGTGTGTGTGTGTGTGTGTGTGTGTGTGTGTGTGTGAGAGAGAGAGAGAGAGAGAGAGAGAGAGAGAGAGAGAGAGAGAGAGAGAGAGAGAGGTGCTACAAAAATGCACTGATCTCTCAGGCCACTGCATTCGTACCCGCACCTGACATACAATATGTTCCCTGACTGCCCAAGAGTGGGCATCACTGTGGTATCTTTTCTCAGCAAAGAATGTTGCTAAGCACACAGGATACTGATGGGCCCTGGGCAGGTACCTCTTCAAAGGTACAACAGTAACTGCAGATGGAGATGCTAGCAGCAGAGGGTATCCAAAAATCTGAGCCTAGGCAGCAGGTGGAGCTCAGTGGAGGTTCAGATGAATGAAACACAAACAGAGAAGAGATTTTAAAGAATGAAAGATGGTCTATTGGCTGTGTATTAACTTCAAGAAACTTGATATACATGTAATGGAGTCACTGAAGGAGAGAGCGGGAATGGGGAACCAGGAACTATTTGAATATATTGGACAGATGCATTGAGAAATTATTTTAAGATAGTAAATACAAGTTTTCCAAATGCACTGAAAGCTGTAATCTACTGTTATGAAATATTACTTTAACTGGGCAAAGATGTGTTACATTTGTTTATACTGCATTTGTTGAACTATGTAAAGATGTGTTACTTTGCCTGCCTAAGGCACCTAATTGGTCTAATAAAAATCTGAATGGCCAATTGCTAGGCAGAGGAGGGATATGTGGAGCTGGCAGGCAGAGAGAATAAGTAGGAGGAGGAATCTAGGCTTGGAAGAGAAGAGGAAAGAGAGAACTAGGGAGAAGGAGACGGAAATGTACAGGGCTAGCCTGTCAGGCAGCCTCCAGTAGGACACACAGAGCGAGAGAAAGTTAAAAAGCCCTGAGGAAAAACATAGATGAAGAGAAATGGGTTAAATTAAGTTATAAGAGCTAGTGGGACAAGCATTAATTAAGAGAGAGCATTCAAAACTAATAAGAAGTCTCTGTGTCATGATTTGGGGCTGGTGGTCCAGGAAAGCCTGCTACATCTACAGATTCTGGAAAGCCAGAAAACCTCAATGAAAGAAATATGAAGGGATATCATAAGCCAAATGCTCAATGCCAGTGATAATGTGAAAACATTTTAAATAACTGTTCAGAGAAAAGACGCATTATGTACAGAACAGGAGTAAAGGTGGCAGATTTAGCATCAGACATTGAGTGGGCACAGAGACATTGGAATAACTCCCTTAAAGTACAGAAAGAAAAAAAACCCATCATGCTGGGGAAAGTGTCTCCCACAAGAAGAAGGATAAATAATTTTTTCTCAGCTAAACAAAAGCTGGGAAAATTCAGCACTAGCAAACCCACATAGAAATAAATGTTGTGGGACTTTGCAGGCAGAGGCTATGATACTAGCTGTTAAAATCTGGATGAACAAAAAAAGGTGAAGACCATTAGAAATGGTATCTATGTCAGAAAACATCTTTTTTTTTTTTTTTTTGGTTTTTCGAGACAGGGTTTCTCTGTGTAGCTTTGTGCCTTTCCTGGAACTCACTTGGTAGCCCAGGCTGGCCTTGAACTCACAGAGATCCGCCTGGCTCTGCCTCCCGAGTGCTGGGATTAAAGGCGTGTGCCACCACCGCCCGGCTATCTTTTTTTTTTTATTACTTTAGACTCTAAAAAATGCAGAACTGAATGAAAGCATAGATAATGTGGTGACCACAGGGCAAGACCCCACCCAGCTAAGCATCCAACTTGTGAAAAGGAATTAAAGAAAAGCTTAGGGCTAGGTGTGATGGCCCATGCCTTTAATACAAGCACTCTGGGGGCAGAGGCAGGTGGATCTCTGAGTTCAAGGCCAGCCTGGTCTATAGAGCGAGTTCCAGGACAGCCAAGCTTAGGCAGTTGAGGAAACCATCAAAAATAAAAGGCTAGGAAAATTTTTTTTTGAATGAGGGGGCCAAGTTCCAGCCCCAGCAAACAACAGAACTTGGCAGCTTCGGCCACATGGTTCTGGCTTTAGAGTCAAAGATACAAGGAAGGTGTTGTAGAATCTCCTTCCATGACTAGGGAAAATCACTGAGGCCAGGTATGTGCCAGGCGTATTCCTGCATAGAGGTCCTGAGAGGCCTTTGCCTGAAGCTGTGAAGACCTCAACTGGAGACCCCAAGATGCTGGAGATGCCAGAGGCATGGAATACCTGCTGAGGAGAGCAGCTAATAGGGAGTGGAACCAGCCCAAGAGAAAGAAGGTGTAGTCAACAAAGCTGAAATGAGTTGGAGATCTGAAGAGCACTTTGACATCAGACATGGAGATATAGAATTTGGTTTTCAGTCTTGCTTTGGTCCAGTATTTCCTCACTATGCTCCCTTCCCTCCCTTTTGGAAGGGCAATGTATATCCTGTGCCATTGTATATTGGAAGTATGTGGTCTGGTTTTTTTATATTTATTTTATAGGGAATTACAGTTAAGAGATTGCATGAGTCTCAGAAGAGACTTAGAACTTTGGACTTTTAAACATTGTTGAGACTGTGATAGACTTTGGGGACTTATGGTGTTGGCCTGAAAGCATTTCTGCATTATGATATAGCTGTAAGCCTATGGGGACCAGGCAGTAGAATGTGGTGGTTTGAATAAGAATGGCCCCCATAGGCTCATATATTTGAATGCTTAGGGAGTGGCATTAGGAGGTGTGGCCTTGCTGGAGTAGGTATGGCCTTGTTGGGTTCAGTGTGGCCTTGTTGGAGGAAGTGTGTCACTAGGGGTGGGCTTTGGGGTTTCAAAAGCCCAAGCCAGTCCCAGTGTCTCTCTCTTCCTGCTGCCTTCAGATCTGGATGTAGAGCTCGCACCTACCCTGTCTGCCTGAGGGCCACCATCCTCCCTGCAATGAGGATAATGGACTAAACCTCAAAACTATAAGCCAGCCCCAGTTAAATGTTTTCTTTTATAAGAGTTGCCATGGTCATGGCGTCTCTTCACAGGAATAGAACCGTGGTTAAGACAAACGTCTTCGGTGAACATAGGTAAGTGCAGAGAAAAGCCCTGTTCGTAGGTTAAATGGCCCGTTTTTACTACTAAAACACAATGTCTCTCCAAACTGGTCTGTAGATTTGACACATTTTCATTAAAAATTCTAGGAGGAGTTTTGTAGACATCTAAAAGCAGATTCTAGAGCTTACATGGAAATGCAAAGGACATAAACAGATTGCAATAGCTTTAGGGAAGAAAAAGAGAATGAAGTTGGAGGAGTAGCATTACCTGATTCTAAGAGTTATTCTAAAACCATGGTAGCTGAAACTGCATGATTGGCATAAAAATACAAAAATAGGACAATGTAGTGGAACAGAACCTCCATGAAGCTCCACACGTCAACAGCCAACTGATTTTTTGGTAAAGGCACAAAACAGTTTGGCAAAGAAATGACAATCTTTTTGACAAATGATTCCATAACAATTGGTACACACAGGTGTATAAACACACACACACACACACACACACACACACACACACACACACACACACTAATATAAAAATTTTATAAATAACTCCAAATGGAAAATAGGCTGAAATAGGAAATGTAAACGTACTGGTGAGGATGCTGAGGGGACAAAACGATATTTAAAGGAAATGCAAAGTAGTCTAACTATGTTAAGAATTTGGAAGCAAAACCTATCACTATACAGATCTGGGGATTTACCCAAGAGAAATGTAAATACAAGTTCAAAGACCTGAACAGAAACATTCATAGGGGAAGGTTATAAACAACCACAAATATGCTAAATAAGTGAAGACGTAACCATATACAGTACAGCCATACGGTGGACTATTTCTCAAGAGTAAAAAGGAGAACAATAGGTACAGGTGACTACTGGGTAAGTTTTAAAATAACTGTGCTAGGTGAAGGAAGCCAGACCCAAACCAGAGTCCAAACAGCTAGTGATGCCTTTTCTATACAACTCCAGACAATGCAAAATATCTAGGATGAAAGTGGGGGAGGGTTATGCAGAGAGAGGACGAGATTGCTAAGGAGCATGAGGAGGGCTAAAGATGGCTCAGTTAGTAAAGAGCTTCTCACACAAGCACAAGGACCTGAGTTCAAATCCCCAGCACCCACACAAAAAGCCAGACGCACCGGTGTAGGCCTGTAATCCCAGCTCTGGGGAGGTAGAGACAGGAAGGTCTCTGGGGCATGCTGCTCAGCTAGTCTCTCCAATATTAGTGAGCTCCAGGTTGATCGAGAGACCACATCTCAAAAAATAGAGTAGAGAGAGAGAGAGAGGAAGGCTCCTGAAGTCAGCCTCTGGACTCCACCCACATGCACATGAACATGTGCACATCCACAATACTCCAGACAGCCTCCAAACATAGAAACAGAAGGAAGCTTTTGGGATGGTGGTTATGGCCATTGCTTTGACTCTAGCTGCAGTTATATGGTGTGTATGTGTCAAAACTTAGCAAATTATATGCTATAAACATGTGCAGTTTATTATATGCTAGTTTATCTGAACATTCCTGATTGTTTGTGTGCTTGCGTATTAATTTATGTAAGAAAATCTATCAACTCCATTGAGGAATTGTAGGTATGTGTGTGTTCTATCCTTTCCTTTCCTGGGCCTGTGTGTGTTGACTAGAGCTAAGAAGGGTTGATTTCTGGCTTCACTCTAAGGCACACCCACACAGAAGCAGCTCATTGGACAAGGATGCTTCCTAGGTCATTTAATAGATGGGAACTGACTTACTAAAGCAGCCAGAGACACGTGGGTGATAGTACTTAACTGGTCATTCATTTCCCTGGAGTATTAGTTCAGATAAGTTCCTCTCAATAGGAAGCGTTTGTAGTCTTGGGCGTTTTCGAAAGGAAGTAGAGTAAATACCACCCATTAAGTTGAAAAGGAAAGAGGACGATGGTGACCGTGGTGTTGACAACTGTGATGACAGTCAGAACAGCCTTTGCTGCTTGATGGCCACTGACACATGGGTCTGTAATCCTAGCTCCTGATGCAAAATGAGAGACAGAGACAGGAGAATCCCTAGAAGCCTAAGGACCAGCTTGCTTGGTGTACACAGCATTAAATAACAAGAGACTGTATTTCAGGTGGGAAGTGGAAACTGACACTGAGGTTGTCCTCTGACCTCCACATACAGGCAAGTACCTGTAGTCACACACACACACACACACACACACACACACACACACACACACACACTGCACATGAGCAAACCCAAAATAGTCAAACATGCTCACAGTGCATGCTACAAGTGTCCCTTGAACATGCATGTATATGTGCATATACCACATAGCCAAATATACACACAGGCTTACGTTTGGGACACTCTGAGGACATACATTTTGCCCTTCTTGTTCTGGTTCCCACAGGCAGCAATCAAGGCACACCACTTCCAGCCTCCCTGAGACTTGGCCTTGGGAACCTTCAGAACACTGAAGTCTGAAGTCTAAAGAAATTATGCACAGATCTCTGCTTTGGGAACTAGATAGAAGTCAGAGCCATCAAATGTATCAGCTTCCCATGAAAGAAATTGCCAATGGGCTTATTAACCTTTAAAAATCCCAGATCTCAGTCCAAAGGACTTCCTGAGTCCACAGAGAATTGAAAAATAGCCACATGACAGACCACCCGGTTCTGAGACGACAGGAGTTACTTTCAACCCAGGCCAAAATGTCCCTCAGACAAAATGTTCCACATACCAAACCTGACAACAGCCAGCTCTTGGGATCAGAGGAACCAAGCATCATCTATTACAGATTATGTCCATGATGGCTGTGACATACATGGATGGTTCTCTAGGCTTCAGTCACCTGCAACCGGGTGGCCAGAAGGATCCAGCTTTGGTACCTTTGTCATGTATGCCCCAGGACTATAGGACATAGTGTGTATCTGTCACCACAGACAGATGTAGCCTTGGCTGGCAAATGTGGAAATGTAGTTCAGTGGATGCTGGTAGAACAGACACGGTTTCCTGTGGAAAACTAGAGATAGGCAGATAATGCCAGGGGGCTGGGAAGTGGCTCCACCAACCCTACATTCTCACAGACACTCTTCTCTGCTTCTCCCTTCCCAGAAGAGTCTGTGCCATTTCTAGAAGACTCTGTGTCCTCCTTCACCCCATGAAACAAAGAGGGAACAGAGATTTCCTACCATAACAGCCAGAGCCCCAGATTTTTGGGGGGGAGGTGCTCTCTGGGCAGGGCAGCACCTTTCCCATCCATTCCCAAACAATCTCCCTCTCTGCTTCTGAGATCTGTTTCCTTTCTCTGCAGACTGGCTTTCTCTACTGACTCGTCACTGAGCACATTGCTGGAAAAGGCTGACATTTCCCAAGCTCTATTTACTTCAAGTTTCTACCATCAACTATAGTTTCTGTGTCTCTTCATTTGGATTAATGAGAGAAAATCTTCTTGGTGCATGCTCAGTTGAGTAGGCTAAAAACCATCTCTCTTACTTACCCACACCCCCATCAAAGATAAGTACTTCCTATCCCTGGAGTTTGTGACTGTAGTATGAAAATAGAGCATTTGCAGGAGTGGTTAAGTTAAAGATCTCAAAATGGGGAGATTATTTTGGACCATCAGCATGGGACTCAAAGGGAATCATATATATCCTTAGAGAGGGGCAAAGAGAAATTCGGCATTGATACAACCAAAGGGGCAAAGGTGAAGTTAGAGGTGGAAACAGGAGTGATACAGCCACAAATCAAGAATACTTGCAGTCATGAACAGGTGGGAGAGATGGGGACAGATTCTACCCGATGTCCCCTGAGAGGAGCAGGGGTCTGCTGTGCTTTGATTTCAGCCATTGAATACTGACATTGGATTTCTGACATGCATAAATTTGATAGAGTACATTTCTGCTATTCTAACCCACCAAATGTGTTCTAATCTGTTACAGTGCCATGTGCAGTTAATACAGCAACTACTGGACTCATTTCCTCTTGCATTAGTGTCCACCTATTGTCCATTCATAGGGTTCCCCAGGTGTGGTGGTTTGAATGAGAATGGCCCCCATAGGCTCATATATTTGAATGCTTGGTCCTCAGTTAGTGGAACTGTTTGAGAAGGATTAGGAGGTGTGGCCATGTTGGAGGAGGTGTGTCACTGGTGGTGGGCTTTGAGGTTTTAAAAGCCCATGCCAAGTCCATGCCTGTCTCTTTTCTCTGCCCACAGAGGCTTCCTAGTGAGACCTTACTCAGGGTCAGAGAATCTAAGCTTGCTTTAGCCAGCAGGGCTGCATAGGGAGATAATTTGGCCATGGGCATGTTTACCAGGTGTTTGGAAGGGTCTACATTTGGCTGTATGGTGTGCTTTGATCTTGCAAGGGGGAGATCTTTGGCCTCTCCCCTTGGCATATTATAAAAAGCCCTTTTTTAATAAAGGACTGGGTGGCTGGGTATCGACCCAGGCCCTCCCGCAGTCATCCTGTGTTTCTGTCTTTCTTATCTTCTCTTTCTATCTCTCCATCTATCGTTTCCTCACTCCTCTCTCCTCCACCCAAGAACTCTTAGAAAGGTGGGAGCAGGTTGGAGCTGGGCTCTCACACCTGCTGTCTTCAGATCAGGATGCAAAGCTCTCAGCTACTGCTCCAGCACCATGCCTGTCTGCTTCATGTTATAATGATCAAGGACTAACCCCCTAAAACTGTAAGTAAGTCCCCAATAAAAACATTTTCTTTTATGGGAGTTGCCTTGGTCATTGTATCTCTTCACAGCAATAGAATGGTAACGAAGACACCAGGATAGAGAAAAAATAACCACTTAGGTCTTTCTCTTATCAGTGCCTATGGGAAGGAAGCAGAGGGTCAATTCGCTGAGAAAAGGCTTGAGATGGGAGCCCCCTGCATGCCTTCAGTCTCACTCTCTTGACACTTGTTACTACATAGAGTCAAGAGTGTTGGGGGAGATAAGCAGCTCTTACCCGAATTAAGGCCATGCCCAGGGCTTTCTTCCTCCAATATTCAAATAGCAGAGCTTATAATGTTGTCAACTTCAGAGGGCTGGAGAGATGGCTCAGGAGTTAAGGGCACTTGCTGTACAAGCATGAGGACCAGAATTCAGATTCCAGCATCTGTGTAACAAGGTGGACATCCATGTATGCCCCTCATCAAAGATGGAAAAGGGTGGAGACAAGAGTATCACTGGGGCTTACTGGCTTCCAGACTATCCAAGAAAGCATGAGTTCCGGGTGTAAGAGAGACCCTGCTGCAAAATGAATAGGCAAATGGGTAATAGAGGAGGGCACATAGACATCCACATAAACTCACATTTACAAATAAATAAATAATCCTTTAAAACTCAAACAGAATACAAGCATGAATTTCCAAAAAAAAAAAAAAAGGAATTTTTATTTGGGAACAAACAAAGATTAGGATGAGAAGAAACTGGGGCATACCTGTGTAAACTAAGGTGATCTCTGATAAGTTCAACAACAAAGAAAAAGTCATGCGTTTTACTTAGACAATCAATTTCAATCACTTTGAAATTAGGGAGGTGGTTTCTTTGGGGGGGCGGTTATTCTTAAGAAAGCTGGCAAGCAGCAGGAATACTATGTACAGCCAGTCTAATGGTCACAGCAGCTCTGTTCTTAGTTGCTAAGTAAAGCTTCTCTTAAAGGAGAAGGACAGCCTTTGTGAGTGGATTGGTTTTGTGAAACAGCTTTTGAGGTGTGCATGACTATAGTGTTTTCTGTGGTCCTAGATCCCTTCATGGTGGGGAATGCTAGGAATGACTCCATTTTGTATGATGAATTTTCACAATGGTGAGTGGGGAAGAAAACAGGCGAGAGTAGAAATTAGGTCTCTCTATCCAGGTAATTTGAACAAATGTTTACTCAACAACTTTCTTTTGCCAGGTCTTGGGCAAAGTTCTTAGACAGCATAATCTAGGGAAGGAGAAGACTTGCACTCCCTAGGCAGCTGGGAAAGAGCAGAATGAAATTATTCACACATCTACCCATCCATCCATCCATCCACCCATCCATCCATCCATCCATCCATCCATCCACCCATCTATCCATCACCCATCCATCTACCCACCCATCCATCATCATCCATCCATCCATCCATCCATCCACCCATCTATTCATCCATCCATCCATCCACCCACCCACCCATCATCCATCCATCCACCCACCCATCCATCCATCCATCCATCCATCCACCCATCTATCCATCCATCATTCATCCATCCATCCATCCATCCATCCATCCATCCATCCATCCATTCTTCCACTCAACAAATGTTTGCTCTGGATATAAGCTGTACTAGGTCAGATTAAATACTATAATAAAATATGTAAAGGCATTACCATCATGTGGTGAGAAAAATAAGCAGATAATAACGAAAATGATCAGAAATTATGGCTTATAAAGGGAAGGAATGATATGTGTATAATGTGGTAGTGGTTATGGACTCAAAATGAAGAGCTAATATCTGGGGTATGTGACAGGTTTGAAAGAAGATCCACAAGCAATTGGATTTAAACCTGCAGGTAGGAGAAAAGATCTAGGCAGGCAATGCAAATCTATTATTTAGAACCATAAAAAGACAAAAAGAAAAGGAGCATATAGCAAAAACCTTTAACTCTACACATAGCAAGAGACTCAAACATCTACTTTTGTGAATAAGCAGTTTGTGGGGTTTTGCATGCGAGTGTGTGTGTGTGTGTGTGTGTGTGTGTGTGTGTGTGTGTGTGTGTGGTGGCCTTGTATGTATATTGCTGGGAACTGAACGTGGGGCCTCACACATGCTGGGCAAGTACTCTACTACTGCTGAGTGATACTCCAAACCCTTGTTTTTTAATGTATGTGCTCTTAACATTTCTCTTAATATTTCTCTTATATAAATGAGAAAACTAAGATTAAACAAACAATAAGCAAATAGGGACCAGTGAGATGGCTCAGCCGGCACAGAATCTGCTACCAAACCTAACTGGAGTTTCATCTCTGGAAGGAGAGAAGTGACTCTCCCAGGTTATCCTCTGACCTCCACACACACGGTCACGCGCACGCACACACAAAATTAATAAAAAGGTAATTTTAAAAATTCAGTCCCCACATCTGTAACCAGAGGGCAGATTGCTGTGGGTTCGAGGCCAACCTGGGCTACATAATTATTTCTAGGCCAGCCTACACTGCAGTGTGAGACTGTCTCAAAGCTCATCCCATACAGCGATCCTCTTTCTTGTACGAAGTCTTGGGTTGTATCAGTTTCAAAACTGCTCGTTGCCTCCACCCAGACTACATTTCCCAGCATGCTGTACGAAGGCTCGAGAGCCGGAAGTCGATCTAATCGATTCCGGCGCATGGAGCGGCGGGTAATCATGGCTGCTCTCAGGACTCCGCTGTCGTTGTGGAGGTTCCAGTTGGGCTGTCGGCGAGCACAGAGGGTCTGTACTCGGGCCGCAGCCCAGCGCCACCCCGATGCTCTGCTCGCGACGCGGCCCCAGCCCTTCGAGGTGGGGCAGCCCTGCCGCCCGCTCAGCTCCGAGGCCGGTGAGTGACCGCTAGAGCTCCGCCGGGCGTCTGGGAGACCTAGTGCTTGCTGTAGCCGGAGAATACTGCGCGGCGGGTTCTTAGACCCAGTCGGTTTCCGTCTATCCTTGCAGAGCTTCTCTGAGCCTTCTTCCTTTATTCATTCATTCACTCAGCCAGTTGTGCTTGCGGTCCGCTCATTGCAAAGCGCTCCACTAGCTTGGGACATGCTATAAGACTGACGGGTTCTCTCCTAGTCCAGGGGCGAATGACAGCACGGTGATCCCGGCTGCGTCGGGGGCTCACCTAAGAGACTTTCAAACTAGGGACGCACAGGGATGGGTTACGGGGAAAATACAGCCAAAGCTGATCTGGCTGACCATACTAAAAGGTGAAAATAAGCGTTCCAAACGGAGGGACAGCATAAGAAGCAGAAGTATAGAGAAGAAAGTGAACGCAGGTGTTTTGGAGTTAGGATTCATAATGCCTGAGTAAGTTTACAGGTTTCGATGGTAAGCAGTTGAATGGAGAGCAGTGCCAAGCTAGAGAATGTTAGTGGTAGGAGCAGAGTTTGTTTGAGTTGGGATTGGCGAGTAGGTCAAATGAAAATGAAAAACAGCAAAGAAGGCAGAATTATCCTTGTTTTGTATGGAATTTGGGGTGCCTTTGTTATTCCAGGTTTAATACACAGTTAGATACAAATTGAAGAGCATCCGAGTAAAAATGAAAACTAGAGCTGGGTAGGTGAGTGAGATTGTCTGGAGGGAGTTGGTGCTGAGCACCTGTTGTTACTGGACACTCTGGAGAGCTTGTGGGTGCCTGGAAGAATAAAACAGGGTTTTGGTCTTCGGAGAATGTGCTGGCTAGTCTTATGTCAACTTGACACCAGCTAGAGTTATCTGAAAGGAGGGAACCTCAGTTGAGAAAATGCCTCCATAAGCTCCAGCTGTAAGGCATTTTCTTAATTAGTGATTGATGGGGGAGGGCCCAGTCCATTGTGGGTAGGGCTATCTGTGGGCTGATGGTCCTGGGTTCTATAAAAAAAAGCAGGCTGAGCTAGCCAGTGGACAGCACCCCACCATGGCCCATCAGGTCCTGCCCTATTTGAGTTCCTGTCTTTACTTCCTTCCGTGATGAACAGTGATGATGAAGCATAAGCCAGATAAACCTTTTTCTCCCCATCTTGGTTTTGTTCATAGTGTTTATCGCAGCAATAGAAACCCTAACTAAGACAGAGAATAAATCTCCTAGTGGGGGACACAGTCAAACAGTCACTGAGTTTTAAACATGAATGTCATCTTGATTGCATTTTCAGCAGGTTACCCTCAAGTACTCTTTTTGTAGGAATGGTTTATAGTGAGGTCAGAAAAGAGGCAGGGAAGCCAAGGTAAGGGATAAGAATGGCCTTGAGCAGAGTAGTGACAGTGGGAAACAGAGCTAAGAAGAGACTTATGACGGTTAACTCAAATGCTGTATTCATGTTCCTCTTTGTAAAAGGGGGATAGTTGTAGTATTACTTTATAGGTAGGCTTGGTGTGAGGGTTAACTATGGTATATATTTAGCTCAGTAAGTACTGCACAGTAAATATCTCATATATGTTAATACTAATCACTCCTGTCATTTGAATTGCTTTTTTTTTTTGTCTGGGTGTGGTGGGCATGGAAGAAGGCAGGAATAATTTTAAGGTTCTGGACTGACTGACCCGATGGATGGTGCTGTGATAGGGAACAGTAGGGAAAGCAGGAATGAGACAAGAAAAAGTTGGGTGGTGGTGGTTATGGTTTGGTGGTATTGTAGTACAGGCCAGACGTCCATTGAGTAGTGGATGTAGATGATCTTGGCTAGAGATTGGGATTTTAGAGCAGATAGATATAAGCCACAGGAAGCTAGGAAAGCACCCAGTGAGAAGATGAATGGGAGAAAAGGAAATAGATCAGGATCCTATAAGACACCAGCATCTGTAGGACTGATGGCCAAGAGGAGCCTAGGAACAGATGGCCCTTTGTGAGGCAAAGGAAGAGGCAAACTGCATGAGCCAGAGCTGAACTTAGATTGGAAGTGCTTGAGGCTGTAGAACCAGTGAACCCTGCTCAGTCCTTCCCCTGTTCTTTTTTTTTTTTTTTTTGGTTTTTCGAGACAAGGTTTCTCTGTGTAGCTTTGCGCCTTTCCTGGGACTCACTTGGTAGCCCAGGCTGGCCTCGAACTCACAGAGATCCGCCTGCCTCTGCCTCCCGAGTGCTGGGATTAAAGGCGTGCGCCACCACCGCCCGGCTCTTCCTCTGTTCTTAATGGCTAGTTATCCTTAGGTTAGCCTTGGTGCACTCCTTTATAAAATTGGAGTGTTAGGACTTTTGTGGGCGTGCTATGTCTGGCTTTTAGGAAGCGGGTCTGAGGGCTGAAGTGTAGCTTACTGATAGTGCTGTGTGCCAGGTCCTGGGTTCTGTTTGCATCATCTCCAAATACCAACTAAAAACGAAGAGACGAGTCTGTGAAAGGTAGCAGTTCTTGTCATCTTCATTTTTCAGGTTGTTCCCTGTAGTAGAGCATCTTCTTGGCAGACTGTCTGCATGTTGTGGTGAATGCTCAGGGAATTTGAATGCAAGTTGATAAATGGGAGGATCATAGCTCTCAGCATCATGTAATTCTGAGGTGTGTCCTGTACAAACGGTTTTTATTGTTCACTTCCCGTTCAGAAGTCTCGGCTTGCCATTGTTGTCTTCTTATTACTGGAATCTATTTTAACAGAATCTGGTAGCTCAGAAGTCAAGAAACCTGCATTTATGGATGAGGAAGTCCAGAGTATCCTCACCAAGATGACAGGCCTGGACTTGAAGAAGACTTTCAAGCCTGCTGTGCAACCACTGAAGCCACCGACCTATAAGTTAATGACCCAGGCACAGTTGGAAGAGGTGTGTCCTCCCCAGAGTATTGGCAGAATACCTTTCTTTCCACATTCAATAAAACTCAGAGTCCCCTGCAGATGTCAGTGCCGTTCCTCCATAGGCAGGGGCGAGAGGGTGAAGCAGGCCCAGAATTGAGGAATGTGAGTAGGGAGGCAGAGAGGAGCAGGGACGTGACCATAACTGAGCAGACTGGGGTCAAGTCTAGTGTCTAGGCTAAGCTCCTCCCTGCCCCAAACCAGCCTGCTCATCTTTCATCTTGCCTGCTCCAGCTCCCTTCCTTGAGAAACTTCTGCCATGAACTGCTTTGGAGCTGCAGGTTTGGTGAAATTAGAAAGCTGCTGAACAGCACCCTCTTCCAGGTAGCAGAGTCTGAGTCCTCTATGGAATGAATACACTGCTGTATGACTATGTGAGACATGGACATACTTCTGACTCAGCAGTAGCTGCACTACCCAATAGCGTATTGGAAGGAGAGTGAGACGTCATTTTCTCCCCAAAGGACATCACTGCCGATAAGGTGAATAAGGCAGTGTCGTTGAGAGTGGAGGCTTTGGCACTCAGTTCAGACTCCAGTGCTGCAGCTCCTAGTACTTCCTGTCTGTAACTCTGTTTCCCATCAAATAGAGATGTTAATAACAGCACCAGGCTCCTGTAGGTTTGGAGCATTGAGTGAAGCCAGTACATTTGACTTCCTTTGTTTTATGTGCATGGGTTGTGCCTGTATATATGTAGGTGCACCACATGCATGCCTGGTGCCCATGGAAGTCAGAAGAGGGCACTGGACCTTTGGAACTGGAGTTACAAATGGTCGTGAGCCACCATGTAGGTGTTGGGGACCGAATCCAGGTGCTCTGAGCCATCTCTCCAGCACCCAGTTGGAGTATTTGAATGATGTCTGGCACATAGTGAACACTGACTAAATACAGGCTTGCTGTGTTCCAGGAATCCCGTGCAGCCTGGCTCTCAGCATTCCTGTGCTGCTTAGATAATGGGTAAGTGGGGGCTGGTGTCCTGTCACACCACAGGAAAGGCCAGGCCCCACCGGTCCAGGTTTGGCTCTCACTCTCGGATTCATGGCTGCAGCTGCTTTTCTTGGTAGTCATCAGCATTTTTGATGAGTGCCTGCTTTTATCAGATGATCCTTTTGGACACTACTGCTTTCCGTAAGAGATATTTTATTTCTTTAGGCGACTAGACTGGCAATTGAAGCAGCTAAAGTACGATTAAAGATGCCACCAGTTCTGGAAGAACGAACGCCAATAAATGACGTATTAGCTGAGGATAAGATTTTGGAAGGAACAGAAACAAACAAATACGTGTTTACTGATATATCGTATGACATACCACATCGGGTGAGTATATGCTAGATTACAGAATAATCTTAATAATACCACATGGAGATGGATCTGAGGGATGATGTGACATCCCTCTCTGAAGCTTCTAAAGCAGAGTACCTCTGAAGAGGCAAGAAATGCTGGCAGGCCCGCATCATGTTGTTAGCATTTCTTTACATACTGTGGACTTAGGGTATTGGGGCTGGTACCAGAGACATGTTGTGCTGGCTAGTTCTATGTCAACTGGACACAAACTAGAGTCATTGTGGAAGAGGGAGCCTAAATTGAGAAAATGCCCCATCAGATTGGCCTGTGGGCAAATCTGTGGTACCTTTTCTTGATTGGTAATGGATGTAGAGGGACACAGCTCATGGTGGGTGGTGCCACCCTGGGCTGGTGGTCCTGGATGCTATAAGAAAGCAGGCTAAGCAAGATGATAAGTAGCACACTTTGATGGCCTTTGTTTTGGTTCCTGCTTCCACATTCCTGCCCTTCCTTCCTTCAGTGGTGGATTGTGTGTGACCTGAGAGTTGGAAGATGAAATAAACCCATTCCTCCCCATGTTGTTTTGGTCATGGTGTTTTATCACAGCAATAGACACCCTAAGACACATGTGCTGAGACATAAGGCGAGTGTAGGCAGGCAGACAGCAGTGGACAGAAACTGCAAGATAGTGAGCGAAAGGTGTTCTTTTCACCTAGGATGTACTGATTTCCTTTGCTGAAACTTCAGGAGAAGATTGTTTGGTGTTTTCTTGTGTGTGTGTGTGTGTGGGGGGATGGGGGGTCATGGCACCCCCCTTTTTCCTTTAGTTTTAAGAATATTCTTTAACAGCGTCATACATGTATGTAATGCACTGTAGTCATTTTCAGCCTCTAGTCTCCTCTCTTACTCCCATTCCTGTTTAAGTCCTTCTTCACCTCAAGAAGTTGTTCTTCTTTTTTCTCGTTTGTATTTGTGTGATCCACTGAGTTCATTGGGGTTGCTTGCATGAGCTTGAGTGAGAGGGTATTTACTGAAGCCAGGGCAACTTTGTCAGTGTCCAGAACCCTGACGAAACGGACGCCTCTCTCTTCCCTAACAGTCATAACAGTAATAGACACTGTGCTGGCTAGTTTTCATGTCAACTTGACACAAGCTAGAGTCATCTGAGAGGAGGGAGCCTCAGTTGAGAAAGTGGTTTCATAACTTCTGGCTGTAGGCAAGCCTGTAGGTCATTTTCTTAATAAGTGACTGATAGGGGAGGGCCCAGCCCATTGTGGGTGATGCCATCCCTGGGCTGGTGGTCCTGGATTCTCTAAGAAAGCAGACTGAGCAAGCCAGTAAGCAGCACCTCTCTGTGGCTCTGCATCAGTTCCTACCTCCAGGTTCCTGCCCTTTTGAATTCTTGCCTTGGCTTCCCTTGATGATGAACTGTGATGTAAAGTGTAACCCACATAAACCCTTTTCTTCCCAACTTGCTTTGGTCATAGCGTTTATCACAGTATTAGAAACCCTAACTAAGACAGAAATTGGTATCAGAATTGTGAGGTATTGCTGTGACAAACCTGACCATGTTGTTTCGGGGAGGACTGTAGAAGGACTTTGGAACTTGGGGCTAGAAAAGCCATTGAGTGTTCAGAGTTCAGTGAGCTGTTCTATAGGAGCCTGAAAGATAAGAATGTTGAGAGCAGTACAGAGGATGGAGGCCTGGTTTGTGAAGTTTGAGAATCAAGTAAAGATTCTATGGGGGCCGTTGCATATTTTAAATTAAGAATCTATAGTTCTCATCAGCTGGGGCCAAAGAATCAGTCATAATTAACAAGAGAACAGCACCACTTTGCTTTACTGGGACAATTGATGCTGGTCAGCTGGAGCTGAGAAACTAGCAGTGATTGAGACCAGCATCACTGAGGTGAAACCTTCAGGGAAGTGTTTTCTTAGAGTCAGCACAAAGAAGCTGTATCCAGAGGTGGCCGAATAAACCCTTTTCTCCCCAACTTGCTTCTTGGTCATGGTGTTTATCACAGCAGTAGTAACTATAACAAAGAAAGATGCTCAGGGAAGGAGTGGAGCCTCTTATGCCCCTCCCTGTCCATGATGAAATGTTCACTGGCCTGCTCTTAATGCTTGTGTAGATCTAATGCAGGTAGCTACAGTTGTAAGGATTTCATGAGTGCAAAAGCCACGTCATGTCCTGGAGGCAGCATATCACAGCTCTCCTCACCATCTGGCTCTTACATTCTTTCTGTCCCCTCTTCAGTCTTGGTCCCTGAGCCTTGGAGAACTGTAGTATAGTTGTCCCACTTAGAGTTGAGCAAGGTAGAGTGGTTTTATCTTAGGTGGGTTTTTTGTTTGTTTGTTTGCTTGTTTGTTTTTGTTGTTGTTGTTGAGACAGGGTCTCACTATGTACCCCTGGCTGTCCTGGAACTCGGTCTGTAGACCAGACTGGCCTTGAACTCAGAGATTCTCCCTGTCTCTGCCTCCCGAGTGCTGAGATCAAAGTTATGTGCCACCACTGCAAAAAAAAAAAAACAAAACCCTAACTTCCCAGTGGATTTTCCAC
This sequence comes from Peromyscus eremicus, assembly GCF_949786415.1. Classification (NCBI taxonomy): domain Eukaryota; kingdom Metazoa; phylum Chordata; class Mammalia; order Rodentia; family Cricetidae; genus Peromyscus; species Peromyscus eremicus. Next base: position 92,980,083 of record NC_081422.1, on the reverse strand, counting down.
TTTTTAGTAAAACCACAGGAAGTTTTGCCAATCATTTTCAGTCAGACATTATTGCTTCCATTTAGTTCCCTTGATTGCCAGTTTACAAGAGCAGTCTATTGACTAAATGCAGCAGCTTATTATACAGCAGCTGTCAAGAGTGCTGTAGAGTTGGGCCAGCTGACTACAGTATAGTGCTGCCGAATGCTGGGGTTAGAAAAGTGACCCACATTTCTCATTCTGGTCATCCATGTTTGTGGTTAGAAGAAAGGATTTAGTTGTGACTTTATCTGTGGGCCAACTTCTGGTCACATTGCATCCACAGTCAGGAAGCAGAAGGATGAATGCTGGAGCTCACTCACTCACTTTTCCCTGATGCAGTCCAGGACTCAGCTCATGTATGATGCTGCCCACATTAGGGTGGGTTTCCTATCTCAACCTAATCTACATAATGCCTCAGACACACCCCACAAATTGTCTCCATGGTGATTTTAAATCCTTCCAAGTTGGTCGTATTAGCTATCACAAGAGATGAACAGAAGTCTTCACAACTCATCTCTGGTTGCTTTCTGTTTCAGGAACGTTTTATTGTTGTTAGAGAACCAAGTGGCACACTACGTAAAGCTTCTTGGGAAGAACGGGACCGGGTGATACAAATTTATTTCCCGAAAGAAGGTCGTAGAGTTTTGCCACCAGTAATTTTCAAAGATGAAAACCTTAAGGTATGGTGGATTCCATTTCCGTGATGATCCTTTGTTTGTTGAAGCAGTGGGCTCCGGTGCTGCAAGCAGTTCATCATGGTGAACACAGGTACTAATGTAGTAGTAACTCGACAGGGTTCATCATGGTGAACACAGGTACTGATGTAGTAGTAACTTGACAGGGTTCTCATACAGTTAATTTGAATCCAAGTGTGGCATTTACAAAGCCTGTGCTGTTTCTGTATGCTTTTTAAAATTTATTTACTTTGTTTTTTTTGAGTCAGGGTCTCACTATGTAGCTTTGTCTGTCCTGGAACTCACTATATAGACCAGGCTGACCTCGAATTCACAAAGATCTGCCTGCCTCTATCTCCCCAATGCTGGGATTAAAACCTTGCGCCACCACATCCAGCTCCCTTTATGCTCTTGATAGGCACATAGGTATCCTGTATGTGGATAGGCCTGACAAGGTGTCAGGACAAGTGGTAAACTTATATCTCGTCTGACTTCCATTTTGCTTTGTGGTTTTAGACCATGTACAGCCAAGACCGGCATGCTGATGTCCTCAATCTCTGTGTTGCCCAGTTTGAGCCAGATTCCACTGAGTATATCAAGGTAAGTGTATTTAATAGTTTCCAAAATGGGATTTAAATATAGGTATGCAAAAGGTTTTTGTTTGTTTGTTTTTTTCCGAGACATGGTTTCTCTGTGTAGCCCTGGCTGTTCTGGAACTTCCTCTGTAAACCAGGCTGGTCTCAAACTCAGATCTGCCTGTCTCTTCCTCCTAAGTGCTGGGATTAAAGGTGTACGCCACTACTGCCCAGCCTCTAAAGGTTTTTTTAATGTAGCACTTGATTTCTGCTACTGGCTTTGCTGAAGGTTATAGGAAAGGGACTTACCTGGAAATTCATTGAGTATAGACATGTATTTTTTTTTTTTTTTTTGACAAATAAAATTTTACATTTGTATCAATATACAAATATTTCAAATAAGAGTAGAAGTATGTGTACATTACAACAAATATGGTTTTGTATTTATATCAATATACAAATTATCTGGAATAAGAACATAAAAATAGTTTACATTTGTATCAATACACAAGAATCCATAACAGCGTAATTTATCTAAGGCTGATATCTAAGGCTAAATCAGTTTACTAGTGTATATAATAATCTACCTTAATATCCTATACCTATCCATTCCTCTTTTATTCTTTTCTTAAGGGGAATACCGAGTCCAATGTTTTCTTCCATCCCCAACCCTATAACCATTATCCATAACCTTTAGAAACATGAAACCTTTGGGGAAAAGGGGTGTCATTTTCTTAGAATTACTTCCTGCTGTTCAGGCGACAGTATCTCTGTGGGGTCCTGCAAGAAACCTCAGATAGTCAAGTCTCAGTTGGACTAACTGTAGATTCTACAGCCAGTCTCAGAGTAATGGGTAAGGTTGTCTGAGATTCTGGCTAGAAGTGTAGTATGATGAATCATCTTATTATGGAATTATCTTGGAGAGTTTTTAGTCCAAGATTGATTATTGAGTAATGTTTGTGAGTACCATGGCATCATTCTGGACTGGGTAGGGTTGTTGTTGTGGGGTCCTATCTTCCTTTTAGAGACTTCAGAGATTGTTGACATGTATTTTATGCTTTCAACCACCTTTAAGAATGAGAGAAGGGGCTGGAGAGATGGCTCAGCGGTTAAGAGCACTGCCTGTTCTTCCAGAGGTCCTGAGTTCGATTCCCAGCAACCACATGGTGGCTCACTACCATCCGTAATGAAATCTGGCGCCCTCCATCCGTAATGAAATCTGGCGCCCTCTTCTGGCCTGCAGGTGTATATGCAGACAGAACACTGTATACATAATAAATAAATAAATCTTTAAAAAAAAAAAAAAAAAAGAATGAGGGAAGTTAGGCTTGGAGAGTGAAGTAGCTTGTTCTGAGTTGCACTACTGTTATGGTTGGTTAGGACCCATGATGGCAAAGCCTTTTCTCTTTTCCATTATATTTCTCTTTTCCTTTTCTCTCCTCTCCTTCTCCTTATAGGAACAGTTATCCACCAACATTTGTCAGTCAGAGTGCGGTGTGTGGGGTGCTGTGTGTAAAGTGCAGCTCAGTTAGGTTTGGTGGGCAGTGTTGCTGTGGGTAGCACAGCTGATGCCAGGAACTAGGATTGCCTGACAGCAAGGCCTGCACTCCAGCAGTGAAGTGCTGGAGTAAGACAGTGTGCAGATAACTGTCGATTCTAGCCAGAAATGTTCAGAATAAGAGTGCTCTCAGGAAAGGCTTCACAGGGGTCTTGAAAAGAGTTCTAGAAGGGCCAGGAACAGTGTGAGAGAGAGATGTTTGGAGAATAGGGCTGTTTCAGAGAGGACAGACTAAACAGTAGGTAGAAAATAATCAAGTAAGCTTGAGATGTGGCCAAACATCTGGTTTGTACATATAGTGGATTTGTAGGGGAATGGTTCAAGGTGGATGGGCTGTATCACATGTGACCTCAGTGCTGGGTGAGGAACATGGTCTTCATCAAGCAGTTTTAAAACCTTTGGACAGGGCTGAAAAGAGGTCTTAGTAGGTAAAGTGCTTGTCTGCAAGCCTGAGACCTGAGTGCAGATTCCCAGCACCCATATAAAAACCAGGTGAGTTGGTGCACATCTGTAACCCCTGTTGAAGGGGGCAGAGACTGGGGGACCCTGGGGACCTTGTTGTTCAAAGAAGACACACATACCTGCACACACACAACAAAAAGCAAAGTTTTGGACAGAAATGCCCTCATTTAGGAAGATTTGTCTGGAAGGAAAACTGACAGACTGTCAGATGGCATGGATGAGCTGGTAGGGTAGGGGAGTTGTGATAGGGAAAGAACAGTTTAAAAAAAAAACCCTAATTTCTCCCCAGAGATAAGAGATTTTTTTGGTCATCACTAATGGTCATAATATATTGGATTGGTGCTTGCTTAAGATTGCTTAGCTGCTCAAGAGTAATTGACAAAGCTTTTTTAGTATTTGCTATGATTTGCTCTAGGCTGCCACACACTCTGTAGTAGGGAAGGCACAGATTTGCTGTCATGTAGACAAACGCTCTTTTCCTGTGTACAGGTCAGAGGACAACCTTGGGTTCTTCATGTACTCTCTCTGTTTTGAGATGAGGTCTCTCATGGGCCTGTAACTTCGCTTGGTTGGCTAGGCTAGCTTCCATTGTAGTAGCTTCCAGGGATCCATCTTGCCCTCACTGGAAATACCACTGTGCCCACCACACATGGTTTTTATGTGGGTTCTGGGGATCATACTCATGTCCTGCACAGTGGGCAAAGACTTGACTGAGTGAGGCTGGGGAAGTAGCGTGCAGCTTGCAGGCAGACCTGGTTGCCCTGACTTGTGGCAGCATTCCTGCTAGTTCTCTGAACCATGTGATGCTGCTCACTGGATTTTCCTGTGCATTTTATGTGGATAGGTTCATCATCAGACCTATGAAGATATAGACCGACATGGAAAGTATGAGCTTTTACGGTCAACAAGACACTTTGGTGGAATGGCTTGGTATTTTGTAAATAAAAAAAAGATTGACGGTTTGCTCATCGATCAGATCCAGAGAGACTTGTAAGTATGATCTGAATAATTAAAATAATTGTTTATTGCCCAATAGTAAATCAGTATTTTCCCAATTGCAATGTATTGTCCAGTGATAAATGGAAGTTTGCACTCATCTCCATTTAGATTTGTTTTTCTAGGCTTTGTTTTTGTTATATGATCAGAGAATGTTAGAAAAAAATTGTGACTTTGGATCTTAATAGTAGATTGGGTTTTTTACCCTTTCTTGCCAGTATTCCTGGGTATCAGGTTTTCCAGGCACTAGAGGACATTACACGGAAATTGTAAAGAAGTAGATGTAAGATCTTGTGGGTCCTTATTTTCTGGCAGAACTACCCTACCCATAGGGCTTCCAGTAGACGTGTTTAACTTTAAATGGCCCATGCTTTTGAGAGGTTTCTAAGGTTTCAAAAAAATTATTTTCAAGTTGATGTGTTTCCAAGTTTCTAGCTGAAAAATAACAAACATAATTTATCATGCTGTGCTGTGTAGGTATGCACGTCTTTACAATTTGAGGTCTGCCTGGGTGTAGTGGTGCATGGGTACAAAGTGGGAGGATCTCTGAGTTTGAGGGCAGACTGGTCTTAGTCAGACCCTGTCTAAAAACAAAAACAAAAGTAGATTGATGGTTGGTACCTTTAGTTGAGCAAGTTTCTTTCTTTCTTTTTCTTTTTTTAAAGATTTATTATGTATACAGTCTGTCTATATACCAGAAGAGGGCACCAGATCTCATTACAGACGGCTGTTAGGTATCATGTGGTTGCTAGAAATTGAACTCAAGTCCTCTGGAAGAACAGCCAGTGCTCTTAACCTCTGAGCCATCTCTCTAGCCCCTTGAGCGAGTTTCTTGATATTTTTTAAAAAGAGTATTAACATTTGTAAAAAATATTTCAAATATATTGTACATATATATTGTACAAATATATTGTACAGTAGTTAATAGACTACTGTATAGTATAAAAATAACTACACTGGTAAACTTAAAAGGTCATATGACTAGTTTATTGCTGTGGTTAAAACTAATTTCAGTATTTTGGAGGTATACATGTAGTATGCTATTTGAGATAAAACTGAAAAGAAAATAGCTTTGCACATGACGTGAAAAAGATCCAAAGTCACAGGGAAAGAAGCCAGCATGGCTATTGTGAGCCCTTGCTGGACTCCAAGATTGACTAGGAAGAGGCGTCAGTAGTCATTCCATCCTCAGACTGCAGAAGTAGCTTATTTGCAATTTGAACATCACACACAAAAGTTACCCTCATGTTGCCTAAGATGCAGCATTGCTTCTCATCAGGACAGATTTCCTACGATTTCCCGGCTGGCTTGCTTCTCAGACATACAGTGTGATTCAGTTCAGAAGGCAGCAGTATTCCCTCATTCCCACCAGCTGGCCTAGTTGGGGATGATCAGAGTACTGTGCTTTTCTATGGTACATGACCTATGAACTGTTTGCTCAAGCTTCTCAAATGCAGACATCCTGAACTTAGTGTGATAGCGTAGTTTTAGATATTGAAGCTACAGTATGTAGTAACATGTGGTATTCTCTTATTACTGTTTATCATTTAAGAGTTTTATATCTGAAGTTGTTCATGCCTGCCGGGAGAGCTTTTTACCAACGATTCTGGACAGTGAACTGACTGCAAAGCCCAGGCTGGACAGTAGAGGGTGCACTTTTCATTGGACCAAGCAACCAGTCCACTATTAGGATTCTGCATGAACTTACTTCACAATCCTTTAAGTTATATTCGAACCTTTAGTGAGTCTAGAGTGGTTGTAAAGCTACATTTAAATTACTGACACAGGCACAGGCATTAACTTCAGTATGAACCTCATGAAGTCCTAAAACTAATTCTGACGCATAGAAACCATAGAGCCAGCACGCCCACGTTTTAAACGGAAATGTTTTCATCTTTTATTGGGAAGAGACATTTTGTTGCTCCCTTTTATTGAACTGTTAGAGATTATAGTAAGCATGATAGACAGGTAATGGCCATTTCAGCTTTTTGTCCCAGAAAACCTTGTTCCGTGTGAGCAGCTATTTACTTCCTTGTCTTGAGATGGCCTTTTCAGTGAATGGGGTGAACCTAGAGCACATCACTAGGTCATCATGGTTTCAGGCATTCGTTACTCCTACCATCTCTCAGCTCAGGTGTTTAGAAAGTAGGGCTGGTCAGCAGGGTTGCGGTGGTGGCACACACCTTTAATCCCAGCACTCGGGGAGGAAGAGCCAGGCAGATCTCTGAGTTCGAGGCCAGCCTGGGCTACAGAGCGAGATCCAGGACAGACATCAAAACTACACAGAGAAACCCTGTCTCGAAAAACCAAAAAAAAGAAAAAAGAAAAGTGGGGCTGGTGAAAGAGTGACAGCTTTGGCCCTTGCCACTCCCTCCTCACCTGGAAGCCAGGGGCTAAATATACAAGTGTCAAAATGTGAACAGTTGGGGTTATTTTTATGTCCTCCCCAACCCTCAGTTTTGAGGTGCAAGTGGGCAGAAGGTATGGACTATGTGGGAAGATTGTGACTATTTGCTTTGGGGCTTTGGGGACAGCCAAGAGATTTTTCATGCTGATAGAAATTGTCTAGAAATGATCTCAAAAGTATAAAGCAGAATTTGTATCCTGAGTTGGATCAACCTATTTTGTGTTGGCTAAGTGGGCTGGCCTGGAAATCCTCTGCCACTAGGAATGCTGTTCCTGTGGGAAGGGATGTCCCGTTTCCCAAAGAACACAGCCATATTTTCATAAAGTGGGCGGGCACTTCCTGTGTTGCCTCACCTGTGTCATAGGGTCAGAGGATAGCTTTGTGGATTTGGTTTTGTGCAATAAGAAGTACCTTATGCTCATTGAGCCATCCCTTTGGCCCCTTCGAATGCTTTTGGAATTAGAGAACTACCCTCTCCTTTACCAGAGTTAAGTCTGAAGTGTCATCTAGTTTGGAGTTGGCAAACACTGCGGGACCGTGAGGCTATTGGGAACCTCTTGGTAATAAGTCCTTTCACTCTCAGGATTGAGGATGCCACCAGCTTGGTCCAGCTGTATCACATGCTCCATCCAGATGGCCAGTCGGCTCAAGAGGCCAAAGAGCAGGCTGCTAAGGGAGTAAATTTAATTAAGGTATGGTCTTTTTTGTCAGTTCTGTGGTGATGATTGAGAGGAAAGATCGAGAAATGGGTCATATTTAATAATACAGTTGTGAACATGGGACATTTTTGGTCTTGAAAATGTGACTATAAACCCTGTTTTTTTTCTACCTGGAGTTGGGGCTTTGGGAGAGTCGTGCAGCACTCTAGATGGTGTGGTAGGCATGCTGACAGCTGTAGTTGAGAGGTTCAGACAGTGGGAACAGCACGTTCTTTGGAGCAGTGGAAGGCCATGCTGCACTGGAGGTAGTCAAGGCCCCACAGGTACCCAGCAGCCTTCCTCCCATCCATGGTGTAGGCACATTCTCATGGCTGGAAAAGGGCAGCCTCGGTTGTATGATCATTTTGGAATTGCACACCTCTCAAACCCTAAGGACAGAAGTGATATGCGATGCCCCTAAGAGGAGCACAGAAACTGGTACTCACATTGACTCTTTGCTAAGCCAGGAAAAGTAGTATTTGGGAGAAAACTTTTTTTGAGAGATGAACTCACAAACAAAACTTTTCATTAAAAAAAAAAAAAAAAGTAAGCTTTCTAGCTCTTACTCTCTAGGTTTCTCGAGTGTAATGGTTTTTACTTTTTTCGAGCAAGAGATGCAATGTCAGGATCTTAATCTTTACTGAAAGTGGTTAATAGAGATGAGAGCCATTCTGGGGTTTAGAATTAGTATTGCTGCAGCTGTTGGATACTATACTTCTGGCTACATAATTTATTGCTTCTATTCAAGATTATTGTGACACTCAAAGACCTTATTGGGAATTGTGTTCCTACTGCAGAAATGTTAATGATGCCTTAAAACTGACTTTATACACTTGTATCCTGTTGCTCTAGAACTTTCTTTGTTTGTTTCAATAGGTCTTCGCAAAAACAGAAGCACAGAGAGGAGCATATATAGAATTAGCACTCCAAACTTATCAAGAAATAGTCATCAGTCATTCTGCAGCATCCTGAGAACAATTAAAAATGTCATTTGTTTTCTGCTTTTTAAATTCTCAAAAATTTGTTACTTTACTCAAATTCTATGCACATGAAGATGACTGAAATTTCTATTTGAGTGCCTGGTTATGAACTCCTCTATTCACATTAATGCAGGTAAAACAAACAAAAACCACCTCCAGGATATAAAGAGGCCAACAGATATGTTGACAGCCCAGCTGGACTGGTCAGGAGGTATGCCCACAAGCCAGACTATGGAGACTGATATAGTGGTACAAGGTCAGAACGAGGGTTGGAAAAATGCCCTTAGCTCTTCAGAGAAAGCTGATTCCCAGTGAGATATTTGGCTTAGCCCTCTAAAACTCGGTGTCCATTTTCATTAGGAAGGAAACTCAAGTTTTTCATTAGTTCAAAAGATTTTATGAGATGGTCTAATGACAATATGAAAAAAACAAAAGTGCATGTCTTTCAGTTAACAAGGAGAACATAGTAACTTAAACGCTGCCCATCAACTCCTCTGAAGATGAGGAAATGGTTGTGTTCCCCCTTGTTTACATATGCAAATCAAGGAGTTCCCATAGTTCCTGGTCCAGGGTGGTTTGTGATCAATTTGTCTTCATCTGTTATTTAAGTAAATGGCAAACTGTTCAATCATCCAGAATATCTTCATCCAGATTGATGTCTGCTGCGTCAATATCATCTAATTCCAAATTATCCAAATCGACTTCTAGTTCTAGTAAGCTCTGCATGGAAAGGGAGAGGGCAGACGTTACACAGTTCTGTGTTAAATTACCTGTTCACAGTCTAAAGCCAGAACCAAATTTCCTTAACACTGACATGAACACTATCCCACTTGAAGCCTCGTCTCTGAAATATGGTACCAAAGCCATCTAAACCTCAAAAGCCTGCCCTCCTGACTGGGGGTGGAAGATGTCTGACCCACCTTTTCTTCTTTCTGGGAGGTTTGGGAGGCCATGATAACTGGGCTAGAAGCAGGTTTCCCATCAGGTTCCTGAAAATTCAGTAAGAGGTAAACATGAAGCCAAAGGAACTTGCCCAGAGATTTACATATTCCCCCATGCAAAGGAAGTGGCAGGGAGTGTTATAAATCAACAATGTCAATCATGCTGTCACATGCAGTTCTTCACGAACCTGCTGAGCTGTGGCTCTTGAGGGCTGAAAGCCTTTTGCCTCTTCCATGACATTTCTCTCTTCATTTGGCTGTCAGAATAAAACAATGATAAAATGAAATACTATGAAATCAGAAATAATCTAGACACGTGGCCCAAATCCCAGACATTAGCTCTTAATAACATTTTAAAGTTAGACTTGTGGATATGTTTCCTCCTTGCAGTCACTCTAAATGAAGTCTGGCAGTCTGCCACTCACCGTGACAAGAGGGTACTGCTTGGCTGGCCACAAATCCACATGTGTCTCCTTGACCCACTCTTCAACAACAAAGGCTTCTTTTAATCCAGGGAAAAGGTTTTCATACTCTGTGGGGTCCGCAAGGGATTCTGCTGCTTTCTGGTTGACTTTTGAGAGATTCTCCCGCCACAGCTTCACTACCCTAATGTGAGAGACATGAGAGAACCAAACAGATGAAGCAACTGGGCTCTAGTTTTAGTTGAAACATTTCTCCCTAAACTAAGTCCGTACCTTGAGACCTGGCTGGGTAAGTAAGTGCGGGCCAGGAAGGCAGCTTCTGGGAGTCTTCCTGTCCTGATCAAAAGCTCTAGGCAAGCATCAAGCCTACAGAGGAAAGCAGAGGTATTGTTAAGTAAGAGCACATAGAGCCTAAAGTGTGGGCTTGTCACAGAGGCAGAATCTTCCAATGCCCCCACCCCACCCCTTACACATTCACTTCTGTTGCTAGCTTATAATTGTCTGAAAGTTGAACAAAACCAGTGGATTTCAGGGGTGTGAGGGATAAGACAGCATTCATGACAGCTCTCAGCTTATTTAGTCTGAATAACTAAGAATATAATGGGACTTTAAGGAGAGTTATGGCAAGCTTGGTATGCACCCTGAGTTTTATGACATGCCTAGAAGTGTAGCTCAGTAATGGAGTTCAGTTCCTTAGCACAAACCTCAAAAACAAATGTTTGATAACTGATTTGAGTCTAGGATTTTTAAGAACTGGTATATAGAGCAAGGCTAATAAATACTTCTTTATTTCCAAAAGGCAGACTAATGTCCACATGACTTGGCTTGCATTAACTCTGCTAGACTTAATCCTTGTACAAAACAGATCAAAAACACCCCGGTGTAGACAGTCCTCTGCCATTAGTCCTTTTGGAAGAGAACAGCCGCCTCTTCCTATCTTTCAGTAAAATGGTCTTGGAGTAAGTAACTGGTGGGCTCTTTGACCCTGAACAGCTCATGCATAGAGATACAGATCAAAAGTCACTACAAGTGCCACCACAGTAGGTAGCACTATTCTCTGGCTGCCCCCACTATTCAACAGCAGCCATCCCTCAGCTCTTTCCCAGGACTTGTGTTCCATATTTCTCTCAAACACCATCCTCACAGTCAGTGTACAAAATAACTGCTTACAGCTCCTTAAAGTCTTTTAGACCTTGAGATAATACTTACTTGCCCTGTAAAAAGTAGCTCATGAACGCCACATTATTTTTGCCGTCTCTCTCTGCGCCTTCTGCTAACTTGTTCACCATATTAGCGTTTCCAGAAGCAGTGGCCAAGAGTAGCAGACCCCCATAGTCCTGGGCATGGTGCAGACACTCCTGGGCTAGACTGAACTGACATTTGCTAATGGCGAGTTCGGCAAGCTGTTTCCACTTCTGCTCCGACTGTAAGAGTTTAAGATAAGACATCTTTGGAAATAAACATTTAAACTTCCAATGTCAGATCAGCATTATTCTCTTTCTTTGAACATCACTGTGATGACAATTGAAAATAGACAGACACACACATGTAATTTTTGAGTTACATTTGGTAAATGGGCTCTGTCAGTCAAAGAAAGGCATACATAAAAATGTGTAATGAAATGAAAATCCTATGAATAAAATCAATTCAAATGGTACATGGATAATTAACTCATTTTCATTTTTAATTACCTAGTGAAACTGAATCTAAAACCATGTAAATGGAATTTAAACATCATTAGACTGCAATTATTTTAACAAGTAAGTCAGTAACACTTTTTCAAGGAAGAATAGAAAATTATGTCCTTAAATATTGAGTAATGAATATGGTCATTTGTAGCGTCCCAGAAATCAAATAAAATGCACATTTAAATGATCTTGATAGCTACACTTTTTTGTACAATCTGAAATTTACTTGTAAATGCTTTACTTAACCCCTAATTACTGGTACATAGTATATACAAAGATCTACAAATTGTCAGAACTCTTCTTTAAAATCAGTGTCTTTCATAAGTTTGTAATATGGCAAATTGTTGTCATGTCTATACTGTGAGACCCAGACTAGACAGGAAAAAATTTCTCAAACAGATTACAGAACTAACAGTATATTGAATTTAACCCATTTAATTTATACAAAGATTAACAATGCATCTTTGAAAAAGATCAAAGAGACAACAGCCTCACCAAAATGAGTCACTAATTTGTATTTGAAGAACATTAGTAACAAAATGTTTCAGCAAAAACACGTAAGTACCTTCTGTGATTATGGAACGTTGTGGATTAGAACATACCTCTGCTTCCACTGCTAACTGGTAAGCAATTTTCAATTCTCCAAGTTGAAGAGCAAGCTCAAAGCGATGTTCAGGATCTGTGGATACTGTAAGTGCTTGCTGCTTGAAGCCCTACACATTTTAAAAACGAAAAATGTGTGACTTAAAAAGAATGTGCACATAGAGTATACACACAACAAATTATTTCTGAAAAGGAAATGACAGGAAAATCCCATAGCCCACAGTAGACCAAATGGAATCTAAACTTCAAATAACTTGATATCCATTAACAGTCAAGAATATACTACCAAAAATGCAAAACAGCAGCCATTTTTGGCAAATGAAAAGTTTAAATTCCCATTTCTGTGCTTTTATTTCTAAAATGTCTACTTTGCACAATTTTATACTTATAGCTTTAAGATCATCCTGTAACAAGGATGCTACAGGAATAAATACTTCCATTTAAAAGATTTCTGGGAGAACTGGGTGTGGGTCAGAACTAAAGAACTGATGTTTTCATGTATTTCTGTAAGTCCTAATCAAATTACAAAATAAAATTTTATTGACTGCATTAGGGACAGGGGGCACATGCACAGGTAAATTCAGCTGCTGGCAACCTTAGAAGTGGGCCTTAGAGGCTATCTAGTCCAGGATTCATTTTATAGGATTAATGACAGAAGTGGGAAGAGGAAGCCAGGCAAAGGCAAAACCGTCCAACTTTCTGTCATCTGTCGGTCATTTGGCTTCTAGCTGGGGTCCAGGCACCGAGGAGCTGTCATCAGTGTGCTTTACTTTGGCCTCAGACTCAGCCTATCACGTATCCAAAGGAAGAAAGCCAAAGGTCTCCTCATGCCATCAGGACAGGGTTTTACAACAAATGATGTAATTAGAAATTTAACTTCTGTAAGACAAAACCACTGATGGGCAAGGTTTTAGCTCTGGGAATGTGGCAGTGTCAGGGGGAAACAGGGTGGTGTACTTCTCAGCACACCAGAGGAAAATACTTAGTAGAGACTGGTCAGGACAGAAACCAGACAACTTTTAGAGTTCAATCTGGCCACATCTTCAGGATGGCTTTATGTTGCTGGGTGTGTGCCGCTCCACTTCCCCCAGATTTTAAAGAGAACTTTTTAAGATTTATTTTTACTTTAGGTGTATGAATATTTGGCCTACATGTATATAAGCACACTTATGTGTGCCTAGTGCCTGCAGAAGCCAGAAAAGAGCCCTGGATTCCCCTGGTATTGGAGTTACTGACAGCTGTAAGCTGGTAAGTACTTGCTGGGAACCAAACCTAGGTCCTCTGAAAGAGCAGCAAATACTCTTAACCACTGAGCCATCTCTCAAGCCATCTCCATTCTAACCAAATTTTGAAAGGGTGGAAGCTGGTGGAAGAGTAAAAACACTGAAGAAAATTCCCTAGGTCAGAAGTGAGGGCGGCAGAACACGACCTGGTTTACACCTCAGAACCCTACGGTAGCTCATAAGGACCAACACTAAAGATAAAACTTCCTAAACGCAGGCATAGAACAGACCCGCCACTGTCCCTCTAACCCCTGATATACAGCTCTGTTCTCTGAAGGTCTCCAGTCTAGGGAATACACAACCCCTGGAAAAGGGAGTACTGAATATGGAGGGGAAACAATGTTAATAATGGAGAGAAACTACATGAAATCCTAAATGTCCAGCCTCTGAGCTGGCTTCTACTCAGTCTACACAATGATGGCGAATCAAGTTTCTCTGTCAACTCTAAGCAGCTCAAGAGGAGGCTGCATTAGAATACTACAGTGTCACTTCCATCAGAGCTGTGTACAGGCTGAAATCCTACCTAGAAGGTTTAAACAAAGCCCCTAGATTGACTAGGTGACTATCTGGACATGATGGCTTCCTACTGCACCCCTTCCTGTGATGTCCACACCCAAGAATCCCTACTCACAAGCTTCACTTCACATGAAATGCCTAAAGCTGAAAAGTGAAGCACCAGTGTATTGATATATCCTTAGGCATGAAAACAGAGTAAATGCCTCTGGAAGGAAGGGGACAGGAAGAACATCTCATTTATACCTTGCAGAACCTACTTTATATGCTGTGAATATGTAACTCAAGTAAAAAAAAAGTTATATTAGGCAAAAGGTATATTGATAATGATAAACTTTGTTATGGGCACTTTACAACTTTTTTTTTTTTAAGTTAAAACAAGATTCAGTGTTTTTTGTTTTGTAGCCCTGGCTAGCCTGGAACTCAGAGATATGCCTACTTCTGCCTCCCTAGTACTGGAATTAAAGGTGTACACCACCATGCCTAGTGAGAAATAAAGATATCAAGAACTTTAATGGGGGGGGGGGATATAAGGCGACTGTTAAAATCAGCACCAACACTGACAGGCCTGGAGGGTGCTAAGCTCTCAGTTTACGTCAAGTGTGCCACATGCTGCCATAGCAGCACCTCAGCTAGGAAACCTGACTTGAGAGAATCAGTGGTGAGAAATATGAGGCGACATTCTACAATCCATATCAACATTCTGTCAAATGCTAGTTTTAAAAATAAGAAAGAAAAAGGAAGGCAGGCCAAACCTCTCACCTGTTTTTCCAGAAAGTGTGCAACTCTGGTCCTCTGTTCTTTGGGAATGGTGGGGAGGACCTTATCGGCCATGCTGAAATCCCTCCGCATGACAGCAGTCTGGTATTCCAGAACTGAAACCAGCAGCGAGTAGCTAACAATGTTCAATTCCTTATCCCCCAGATAAAGCCTATTGTCTTTAGGGATATAACCCAGAAGGTACATTGTCCTGAAAGAGAAACAAAAATAAAACTGAAGCCCAATTCTACAGTTACAATAACAACACACACACACATACATACATACATACATATATATATATATATATATATATATATGTGTGTGTGTGTGTGTGTATACACACACACACACACACACACACACACACACACACACACACACCTCTCTTGCTCAATATCTTTACATTTGATGGATGTGGTTTTGGTTACCGTCAGAAAACCTACTAAAACTAATGTGGGGAAACCATCCCATCACTGTGACAAGTCAACACTACATTTGGTTCACAAAGCACTTTGAAATTTAGGCTGCTTAAGACAAAAAGCAAAATGATACTCAGTACCTGTCCAAGTGGGCAATGGTGACGATTTCTCCTCCCACGTAATAGTTTAGTCTGTTCACAGAACTTGTGTAAATGAAGCAATCACCTACCCACAGCCCAGTTTTCACAATTTCCTGAATTTCACCAAGAACCTATAGACAAAAACAAACAAAAAAACAAAGACTATTGCTATCTTAGCCAACACCAGACATCTCTGAACAACAAGCTGGATATGGTAAGCTAACATAAGAAATGCAAAGTAAAACTCATTTCGAGAAGATTTTTCCTAGGAATTTTTGTCTTAGTTTAAAAACAGAGTTAGATGAATATTTCTGTTGTGAAGTCTCAGTTGTACATAACTATGATCTGAGAGGATTAATCTCAACTGGAATGTTAAGCATCTCAGAGTCCTTTAGGACATCCATCCCCACAGCGGATGGTTTGTTTCCCATTTCAGAGCTCATTTGAATCATTCTGGCTCAATAGTCTTAGAACCAAACATCTTCAAGTTTCCTTAGTGAAGGAATCAAAGTAAGCCTGCAGATTTCCTAAAAGCACACATTTATTTCAAACATACTTACTTTCAGCTTGTGTTTGTGTCAAGATTTTAGTTTTTACATGTTATCAGAACTTACACTCTCCCCAAACCTAGTTTACACTAACATGTTAAAATCAGCACAGTCTGTTTTAAGAATATAAAATATTAAAAACAAACCCTACGCTGAGCTGAGACTTACCTCAAAGGCATCTTCAATGCCGTCTTCAGTAACTCCCTCATGTGTTTCCTGTGCAGCCAAGACTTTTTCTGACAGATATTTAAGAATAAAAAATGACTCCTCAGTGGCAATACAGACCAGCTCTCCAGAATCAGACCAGAAAATCTGCAATCCAACAAAGAAAAAAACCACAGATGACTGATCTGCCTTTCTGAGTGGCCACCTCAAACTGTACACACTTCGTTCACTACAGGATCAGTTTACAGGAAGGGAGTAACTGTGCACTTAGCAGTGTACTTCTCCATACATTTGGGAAGGCGACTGCACAAGGCTGCTGTACTCAGGCCAGCAATGGAAGCCAATGGGAGGCCGGCGTGCTGTCATTCAGGAGGGGCGCTCTGCTCCCTAGTCTCTAAAACAGTGACTCCCACGCCTTACCTTTCTCTCTCCATACACATATATACGAAAAAACAATACCACAAGCCAGTACCCTCTGGGGGTCATAACCCCATTTTTTAAAAGACAGACTCAGGACCACAGGGAGGCAAGATGCTCTCTAAAGACAATGTCCTAACAATGAAAGCTGTCAAACCAACTGCCATCTCTAATGTTGTTACTGGAGAAGGTCTCCTGACCATCATCACATCTAGAAGTCTAGAAGGGCTTTTCCACATCAAGAAGTCCCTAATTTCTTGTCTTCAACAAGCATGTTCACTTTGTTAAGGCCATTTAAAATATGAATGGCACCTGGAATTTGTATAACATTCTATATTCTTACAAATAGCCAATGTTTATTGTCTGATTCCAATGCAGAACTGATATTCTGAGCACTTCTTAGGTAAGTGGCATGGTGTTCAGCACAATGGGACCAGGAGAGCAGTGTGCAAAGGGTCCTTCTTGACATCAGACATTTCAAAGATAAACCTCCCAGAAGCAACCACAGAGGAGACACTCACATGCTTGGGCTGAATTTCAATTCTGCGGATGAGTTCTGTATTGTCCCAGTCGTAGAAGGCTAAGCCATTCACAGACCTGACTCCCAGCAAGAAGCCCCCATAGATACCTTAAAAAGGACACAGATTCTGCTCAAATATTCTGAGCCATTACAAAGATTCTCAAAATGTGTCATAAATAGATAGCACTCACTTTCAGCTCCAAAATCGGGTTTAAATGACTTTTTTTCCTTAAAGTTCTTAAATATCTTTACAACACTGTTGCTTTCTCTTATTGCATACCTGAAGAACAGAGAAAACAGCATATTACACACCAAACCAAATTCCATCAACTGTTAGAAGTATCTTCAAATACTTCTGACCTAATATTAATTATTTAGAAATATAAAATGCATCTCCATTTGAAAATTCACTGACTTGTTTTTTTGTCCTAACAGCGAAAACTTTAGTTAGACAAATAATGAACGGGTTTCATGCTATGTGTTATGCAAATTACTAAAGCTTACAAACCATTTTAGAAATTAGAAATGGTACCAATATCCATCAAAAGGTGAATGCTTAAATTGTAATACATCCATTCAATGGACTACTACTCCACACACAAAAGACCTACTTATTAATACAGATAAAAACATGGATGATCTCAAAAGCCAGAACCAAGAATGCATGCCTACAGTGCTCCATTTATACGAAGTGCTAAGAAGTCTGAAGAAGAAATTCTGACTTACACAGTAACAAAAAGCAGATCGGTGTTTGCCTGGGACTGGGGAGTGAGGTGACTGGGATGGGGATAATCTGACTGTGTTGGTGGCTATGAACTGTATACACTAGAAAGAGTTCATGTGGCCTCTCCTGCTTTTAATGAGAGCATTTTATGAATATTCTGAATTCAGATGGAAACCAAGTTCCTGTCCAGGTGACATAACATAGCACCATCTCTCCAAATACTTTATAAAGGGCAGCCCCTTGGGAAGCCATGTCTGCCAGGGCTTCCTAAGGACTTGATGCAGGCCTACTTTGTCTTAAACCCCAAGCATCAAGTCCTGTCACAGGCTCCATCAGATATAGGTCCTGGATCCCCAGTTGAATGGATTTATTACATTAGCCTGAGTGAGCCAGCTCAGTGGTAATTCAGACAGGGCAAGGGCAGTTTACACTCTCCAAATACCTCAATGAAGCAGCTGGGGTGGAACTGTCTTTTAACATGGAAGAGCATCAACCATATTGGCACCAATACCCTATCTGCAGTCAGGCATCATGTAACTAAAACTTACTCTGAAGAATCATGGGCCCATGCAAACTCCTGGGCAGACCCAAAGCTCTTGTTTCTCAAAGCCATTGCTGTGTAGATGATATACTCCCCATCACCACATACGACAACAAACCTAGAAATGACAGAAATCAGGGATGATGACATATAGATGTCAGGAAACAGTAATCCACATTTATGATAAAATAATTCAGTAACAAATGCCACTTTAGTCAATTATTATAATTTAAAATGTTAGAGCTACACATTTCTTTGAATATGCTGTGCATAATATTCTAAGCAACAAGTCCAAAAGCAATTATCAATAGGGTTACTGACAAAAACACTGTCACAATGGCCTTCTCTGATGAATCCCAGAGCCAGGGGCAGAATGGCAAGCACAGCTGAAGATGCAAAGCACTCCAATCATTCAGTAGTGCTTGCTGAGCACCAAGGTGCCTACCACTGTGCTCAAGGCAGTCACACCACAAGAAGGCACTACTTTACAGCAAGTTTACCTGCGCACTGATACGCATCATTTAGATGAACAAAAGATCTTACTCAACTGCTAAATTTATTAAAGTAAACAGGGTCATTAACATTTAAAAACAAAAATAGAACGTTACATACCCAAACATGTTTCCCCAATAGACAAAATACCTCTCTTCAAATTTCATTTAGAAAATAATAATGTCTGTTATTGGAGGACAGTCAAAGGTAAAATGAAAAACTTACAGCAAAAAAAGTTTGAAGATATTAAAAAAAATATATATATATGCCTTAACTTTCATAAGATAATTAAAAATGTAGTCATCAGTGATTAAATCTTGATGCCATACTTTGTCATTTATGATAGTGAAGATGGCTTAAGACATCCAGATATACTGTAAAATGACTTTTAAAGCTCTAGGGCACTGGTCCTCAACCTTCCTAACACTTTGCCCCACACAAGCTCTGAGAGGGATGTTAGCGGCAGCTTACCTCCCATTAGGATTGTGCTGAATAGTCTGGGGATATATTTCACAACTGCCCATATCCTTTACTGCCAGTGGCAATCTTTCTCCATCTTTAATTTCCGCGTCGCCCATTGCTTTTAGGTTGGCCTGCTGAACTTCTGAATGCTTGGCCCAGATTATCTTTCCATTGGCATCCATGGACATGGCAGGTTCCTCCCGACCGAGCTGGAACAATGACAAACAGACAGCTCTTAGTGACTAAAAGGAACTCAAAACCACAGAACAGACTTTTTTTCTCTCATGGAGTCTTATTTCCTTTCTTCCACATTAAACTGTCATTGCCTAATCTCTTCTAGTTAACAACAGAAATGCTAATTTCACAAAACTGGTGACTTGGAAGATGGCTGTACAAAAACCCAAGAACGGCTTTGCCTATGTCCACACATTAAAACAGAGTATAATTACCTTAACAATGATGCTCCCTTCATCATAGCCCAGAGCGACATTGTTGGACCCTCTCAGACTGGCCACACACCACACCCTCTCCATTCCATAATTCAGTGTACTCTCAAGCCGGTAGGTGCTAGAATGCCAGATTCTCACCGTTCCTAAAAAGCAATGTGAACATTCCCTTTGGATATGAACATCCAAGATAAACTATTTCTGGTGAGTGAGCTGCATGGAAGTCTTTCTATTTCAATAAAAGTAGTTTATAGTGATTTTATGACATTTAGATCTATAGTCTTGAGCTGACTTTACAAAGCAACATAAATATGAAATAGCAAAAAATTTGCAAGTAGGAAACTAGGGAAAAACCAATTAAATTTAAGTGTAAAATCACAACAGGGTTTCCTGGGTAGAGTGCTACCCATGTACCACATGTTTGCTGTGTGTGATTTCCTCTTCCCTCTTGCTATAATCCTATGAGTAGACTAGCATGTTCTCATCTCTTAATCTACCTAAACCATACATTTGCAAAGTGGCAGGGCCTAAATTCGAACCCAGGTCTGTCAGGCTCCAAAGCACAGGCTTTTTCAGTTCTTCTCTAGAATATCTGATGTACTTTTATTTAAATAACAGAGTAAAAGACACTAGAATGATGATGATAAAGCCATTTTATTCTTCTATATTATAAGTCTAGAATCCTAATAAAGATATGGAAGCTGCTAGAAACAGCCCACTGAATGGAGGATACCACTTGGTTTAAATATGCAGGGAGTCATGTCAAGCACACAAGTGACACTGACTCTAACTTACCATCTTCTGATCCTGTGATGATGATGGGCAGCTCAGGATGGAAGCTTGCACATGACACGTTCTGGGCATGCCCCTCCAGGGTCTGCACACAAGTTTTATTCTGAAATCAAGACACAGAAAGCAGATTCAGTAGTGAAAGCAAGTAACACATCCTTCACTTTTCTCAGTGCACTTCCTTTTTGCCTGACAGGAGTTATGGCAAACTCAACAGATCTAATACAGACATTTAAAAAACAGTACTCTTTTATTGAATACAAGACTATTTTCTTCAATTATGTCATAGATAAAAGTAAATGTAATTATTACACTTAAAAAAATCCCAAGAGATGGAGGTTTCGTCTGAATATTATTTTCTTGATAATTACATTACTTTTATCTATGACACAGTCAATTTCTTCATTACACAGACTTCACCTGTGGTCTGAGGAGAGCATACTGCTTTATTTAGCCTTTAATTTTTTTCTAGATTAAACACAAATCTGAAAAAGTTTCAAAGTAAAATTGTTTTTTGAGGCCTACTTTATTAACTACTTGCTTGTAGAAACTTTTTCCCAGATAGTTTTGCTATGTAGTCCATGCTGGCCTGGCAGCAATCCACTTGCCTCAGCCTCCCAAATACTGGAATTATAGATGTGTACCACTATATTCTGCTGTTGGGAAACTATTTATGATGTTAGAAGAAGGGGGGCGTGCAGCAAGAAAACCTTCGAGACACAAAGCATGGCAATACGCGTGCATGACTAGGTTTATGACTGTTCCATGTGGTGAAATGTGTACCATGGCTACATCACAGCATTCACTGTTGGGCTTGTTTTCATTCAGGTACAGAAGTCTGGGGATGAGGACACTTAGATATGTGTGGTTTAATATAACAATGTAAAAGCCTTTTTAAACAAACAATAAGCATGCTGGCATTTCACTTTTAAAACCTTAAAATGCATTTGTATTTGTTTTTAATAAAGGGGAGAATTCTAGGACCACATTTTAGGTGCAAATACTGGAGCCTTAACTTACAATTCTCTAAAGAATTCTTCCCCAAACCTCCGAGGTGCTACAGGAAGCAGTAAAGACCACGTCCAGCGTATAGCAAGGGAGGGTATAGGAACTGTACCTGGTAATCCCATATTTTCACGAGCCGGTCGTCTGCACCTGAAATGAGGTACGGCTTGTCGCCACCACTGTAGTAATCGATGCAATTCACGCCTTTCTCGTGTCCCTCCAGAGTGAAGTTGGGTGAAGAAGAGCCTAGCTGCCACACCTTCAGGGAACAGCAACATTGCCAGTCAGCACTTTCAGAGGCAGTTCCACCCGCTCCTCACACAAGACATCAAATACCACAGCCCAAGGCAGGGTGTTCAAGGGTATCCTGCTGTTGTTCTCATGTTAATTTTCAAGGAGCAGAATCACGGCTCTCTGCAGATGCCAATTCCTAGGCTTCTCCACACAAATTATGGCTCAGCTGGTGTCCAGTTAGTTTTTTATCAACCTGACACAAGCTAGTTATCTGGGAAGAGGGGCTTCAATTGAGAAAATGCCTCCATCAAAATGGCCTTTTCTTGGTTAATGATTGATGTTGGAGGACCCAGCACACTAAGGGTGGTGCCATCCCTGGGCAGGTGAGCCTAGATGGCATAAGAAAGCAAGCTGAGCAAGTAATTAAGAGCAAGCCAATAAATGGTGTTCCTCCACAGTTCTGCTTCCATTATGCCTCCAGCTTCCTGCCTTGAGTTCCTGCTCTGACCTCCCTGGATGATGGACTACAAGCTATACTATGTAGTAAGAAGCCCTTTCTTCCCCAAGGTGCTTTTGGTCAGCGTTTTATCACAGCCACAGAAAGCAAACTAAGAAAACTGGTAACCAGGTGGAGTGTAAGAATCAGTGTATTCACATACTGAGAATCTCTAAGGTAAGTAAGGATTTGATGGCGATTTAGTGGATTAGTAGCATGTACTAAAATGAAAGAAAACTTGTCAGGCAGAGAGGCACAGGTCTGTGTTCCCAGCATCTGGGAAGTTGAGAAAATTGATAATGTGAGGCCAGTGTGGGCCACACAGTAAATTCTGGGCCACCTTAGCATACACTGGAGACCCTGACTCAAAAATAAATAGATAAACCTAATTTAGTCAAGAAGTTAGAACCGATCTCAGTTTTCCACCTATGTCAAAAGCAATTCAACAAAAGGTAACAAGGTCAGGTAAAAACCTGAAGATCTTCACACACATAATAGCTTAAGATGAGTTAAAGTAATAAAAAATATTATACATATGTAAGCAAATGTATAAACAAAAATAATGTGGTTTGAATTTTATTTTAAGTCAATGGACAGAGATAGTATGAAGAGAAACCTAACCACACTCACTGCTACATGTACTCAGCGTCCAGTACAGCCAAGGCACTGTACTGCTCTCTCAGAATGTCTTCTTGGGGTTGTGCAAGGGGAGACACAGCTCCTGCCCCAAACATCCAGTTTGTCATGGGGATAAAGGATTCCAAATGTAAGACTGTTAATAGAAGGAAAAGCTAAGAAGGAAGGTGCACACACTCTAGAGCCATCAGGTGCTTGACTTGAGTTTCTCAGAATGACTATCTGTGCTAACCCTTAGAGAGCCACCAAGATGTCCAGAGAAAAATAATCTAAATGGAAGAATGAAAAGACCTGCAGTCAGAGGAAGAGCTGATGAAGGCAATGTTCTGTGAGCACTCATGGCATTTCTAGAGGACACTGATTAGGTCTGTAACATCAGCCCAGGCTAGCCTCGACAATCCTGTATCACTCTTAGGTATCTGCAGTTTACTCTGAGAGTGAACGGACAAGACAGACTCTATAGGAAAGGCAGCCCGTAGAAAGGGGAAAACAGACAGAATTTAAATGTGAAACAGACAAATGATGAGAAGGAGCAACAATGACTAAGGACACAAAACATAGTGACCCAGAAAATCATGGCACTGCTTCTTATTTTAAGATCCTAGAGTGTGAACTAATATACACCATGTTGCTTCCACATGGCAAATGTTCCTTCTGTAAGAGCACAAGAGTAGTTTTCTGGCCAGGCACAGTAAAGCACAGACAGAGTGGACACCTACCTTGATGGTCCTGTCCAGAGATGCACTGGCAAACTGATTGTTATCTTTGGGGTTTATCACAATCTGCATAACGTAATGCGTGTGTCCTTCAAACACTTGTGAACAAGACCACTTTTTATCCCAGTCCCAGAGCTTAATAAGCATGTCATCTACACCAAAAGAAAGTCAAGTCAGTTGCAATTTGTTTTTCATTTCTGTAGTAAGACAGTCTTGGTGTCTTTTAAAGCAACAAATGTAGCGGAGTTTACACATCCCATTATCTAAGCCATAGAACCAATACTGGAAAAGACCTCCAAATCCCCATTTACCAACTCAGAGTAAACCTAACTACAGAACAGTGGGGATAAAACGTATATAATCAACTATTAAAACAGACAAAAGCCACGAGGAAAGAAAAATCTTTTAATGTAGTTTAAAAAGAACTGTGATCACCATCTAAGTCTGACTGAACAGCACTGACTGTTGAAAGAGGTGGCATTTGCCTGATGAGATAGACTGCTTTTACAAAAGTTCTCACTTGTCAATTTAGAAACATTTCAAAGACTACTACCAACTCAGGGCTATGCAGGGTAGTTGTCCTCCCACAGGTCCACTGCTTTCCACTAATTCTGGGGAGCTGGCTAATCTGAATATGCAGATAAGCCAACAGTGTTGATGGCAATCTGCCAACAGCTCGCTCATCGGCATACTAACGAGCTTTCTGCTCCCCAGATAGTGAAGCATCTAGACCTTG
Source organism: Peromyscus eremicus (assembly GCF_949786415.1). Lineage (NCBI taxonomy): Eukaryota > Metazoa > Chordata > Mammalia > Rodentia > Cricetidae > Peromyscus > Peromyscus eremicus. The sequence continues at coordinate 92,956,014 of NC_081422.1, read as the reverse complement.
GCATTTTCCCTGACAGGAATTGGGGCAATTGCAATATAATCCTAAATACAGTTATTTCATTAAAATACACAGGTGGGCCGCTTCAACAGCACAGTAATGGATTCCAATAGTTTAAAAGACACTTGGAGTAAGAGCTCCACTTGAAACAGCGGTTAAAGTCTAACATGTCTCACAGAAAGAAAATCATTACTCAGAGAGCACACGACTGAAACAGGTTGTGTCTTACCACTGCTTGTGAGAATGAACGGCTGGGTGGGATGAACAGCAATACAGCGAATGTAATCTGAGTGGGCTTCAAACATATGCACCCTCTCCAGGGTGTTATAATTGAACACTCTAATCTGCATATCATCCTAGGAATGGAGGTTTTAAAACGTCACTATTATGAGGTAAACTGCATAAAAAACGAAACAATATTACAGGCTCAAGGCACAATATCCATCCTTCACACACTACTTTTAATTAACTAAACAAATCAGGCATTACAGTTCTGCAGCTGGTATTCATAACTTCTGACCAATCAGAGGGTAGGGTCTGATACTCAGGATTACTTACTGCGCCTGTCACTACCCAGTTCTTCCTTGCGACAAACTTTGCAGCTCGGACAGGAAGGTCACATACTTCAAATGTCTTCACCAGTGTCTTGAAATTTTAACAAGAATAAACATGTTGAGTTATGAGGAAATAACTGAAGTCTTATTCTGCTGTACTTAAAACATCAGACTAGAAAGCATTTCTAGTTTAAAATGTTGTTAAGCAAATGTATGACAGCCCAACATTAAAATGGGGAGAAAAGAAAAGGACTAATCACCCTTTCCTTAGCAGATTTGAAAATCAAAAATTTAAGAGAAAGCAGATGGTCACAGAACGGCATTCTAGACTTCTGTGCTCTGGCCCTCCTCTCCTGTCCAGTGCTCCCTTTGGCTCCTCTGGAAAAACCTACCTAGGGAGACTTATTCCCTTCTTGTCCCACTGCTCAGGGAATCCATGCTCACCTTCCACCTTCCCCACTGTGCTCTCTGAGGACAGGAGTCATCACCACTGTACACCCCACCGACAACCGCGGAATTCAGTCGCTGTGCAGTCCACTCCACTATCCGTTCAGTGAATTATCTCTTAGCTTAAGTTTCCTTTAAAAAACTGAGCCATCGGGGGACAAGAGAGATCGCTCAGGGGTTAAGAGCACTGGCTGCTCTTCCAGAGGACGGGTTCAGTTCCCAGCAACTACATGGCAGTTCACAACTGTCTGTAATTCCAGTTCCAGGGGCCCTGGCACTCTTACCGACATATGTGCAGGCAAAGCACCAATGCACATAAAATAAATATGTCTTAAAAACAATTGAGCCATAGATGGGGTGCAGTGGTACAGTGGCGCACACCTTTAATCCCAGCATCTAGGAGGCAGAGGCAGGTGGATCTCTATGAGTTTGTTTTGAGGCATTACAGCCAGGGCTATGTAGTTATACTGTCTCAAAAATAAAATAAAATAATAAAAATTTTTTGAGCCCATAAAAATGACTCAAACAAGATCTAACTGTTTTTTCACATCTTAGCAGCACATTACTAGAAAAAATGGCTGTGGGTTTTTTATAGTTGCTGTTCGTTTGTTTCAGTAAGCATGAAAACTAAGGGTTTAGATGTCCTTTGGGTGCTCAGAGTGGATCATCTACATTAGTGGAAATTCAGGAGACCTCCTAGAAAAATCAGAGATGAACAGATTTCTCTGCTTTCCCATTTTAAATGCCTGCTCTTTTAAATTCTGAAAATTAAGCCCTAATTTTTTTTTGTTTCTAAGTTTTTTGAGACAAGATTTCTCTGAATAGTCCTGGCTGTCCTGGAACTCGGTCTGTAGACCAGGCTGACCTTGAACTCACAAAGATCCGCCTGCCTCTGCCTCCCAAATGTTACGATTATAGGTGTGTGCTGCCACCACTCAGCAAAGCTATCATTTTTAATGCCTCTTTTTGTACCAAGAAAGCAATACTGAAATGTTTCTGGAACATAACACATCTTACTGGCTCATTAACCAAGATACACTGAAAATCCCAGAGTCTAGTTCACAGGAAGTGTTAAGGCTACCCTGGCTTCCCAGGACAGAACTCAAAGATTCTTAAGACAAAGACTGAATGAGTGCCACACAGATACACAGAGCCACTGGGTGACTATGATGTCAACAGAGCAGGCTGAACGTGCAGTCTGCAAGATGGCAGAAAAATGTACAAAATCTTTAGAATCATTAACAAATCCAAGGATGTGTGGAGAAGTGAGAGGCCAGCTGCAGAACCATCATGACCGAGTAACACATGAGGTGCTGCGGTGGCACAAATGGCGAGAAAAGCCAACTCACACTCCGGGAGCTAAACAATCTGAAGAGCAGACAAGGCTGCATTCTCAAGCCATGGAAGTGCTACATGTAAGTTAAGAAAGCAACAGCTCACACAGAGATGGTTCTTTGTGAGTCATTTGATTCCATGTGCTTATGGTTCTGTCATGCAAAGGTCACAACAACTATCATCCATTCAGAGTAATAAATCAAGGCTCAGTGTGGTTAAGAGCTGTGTGTAAAATAGCAGGAGGTGGGCATCAAATAATAAAACACTGCTGTTGTTTTAAAACACTGTACCTACCACCTCAAAAAGGACACAACACTTCCTTATTTGAAATGTAAGAACATCTGGATTCTAAAAATGCTGCTGCCACTCTCAATACACGGGAATGGCAACTACTGCTTTGCCATCGGCAAATTGACAAAGGCAGAGCAAGCAGAACAAAAGCTGGTGTAGCACTGCCTATACCAACGCTGCTGTATTTAAATACCACACACCATAGAAGAGTTTCTTCCACAAGCCACACCCACACAAACCCAGCTCCTGATCACACCTGAGAAGCAACGCACATACAGCTGTTGGACTGTGGTGCTTCTTTCATTACTAGTGGCATTTATTGCTAATAAAGGCCTTTCAAAAATCTTACCTGAGTTTCATGATTCCAAACACACACACTGCCATTGTAAAGACTGGCCAACATCCATGGCTCTGTAGGATGCAAATCCACACTCTTAACTCGATCAGATCTAGCAGTTAGCTTTCTCTTGATGTCAAGTCGAAGAGGCTAAGGGGAAAAGAAAACTCAATAATTAGATGGTTAAGCCAAATAAAATATTCTTGAAACAGTGTATCAAGAGGCTTATGAAACAATTTTGTTTTCACCTTCCTAAATTGTGAACAGAGTTAAGTCTAACACACCCATGTTAATCACATTTATAAAAATGGGATATTTTTTAAGTTTGTATTTATAGCAGTGGTTTTCAAATTTTACTTATCCAGACTTTACATACTTAAAATTTATGAGGACTTCAAGTGATAATGTTTTATATTTTTGTAAAAATTTTCAATTTGACTTTCTAGGAAACTGTTTTTCATATCTGCTTTTGTCTCTAGTATGTTGTGGTATATTATTTTGGTTGACATGTAACAAAAACAGCCACCATCTGGCCTCAAACATATATAGTTAGGAAGCAGAACATGTAAGCCATTTTTGGAGAATGGGATGTTCTGCTTTAATGCTGCCTGAGAAGCAGGGGTTCTTAAAGAACACTTGTATTGTGGGATCTGAAGCCACAGGAGTAACTGTTTACACTCGGTTAAATTAAAATCCACTGGTTTAAATTACACTTTGAATAGATCTTAACTACTGCCAGGCTTTTCATAGTAATACACAGGTTATTTGGGAAATGACGGTTCATTGAGTCACACAGATCCATAAATATGGCACATTTCATTACACTGAATCAAAAGTCACATTTATTAATACCACTATCTACTTCGACTGATAGGCCTTTGAATATGAGAAATACACGAAGTTCAGTCTCTAAAACTCTATCATCAGTAACAAACATGGTCAGGGACCAGCTACCTTCTTTCAGTTATCAGGCTATGTCTACTAAAATATGGCTAAATAAGCAACACCATTCCAAGTAAAGCTTGCAGCCTGAACTTTTATCTGTATTAAAGTCCCTTTTGCACCAGACACATGTAACTTTAGAAGTATTTTACACACCCTCATTTTGTCATACAAATACAGAAGATTTAGAAGAGGCCTACTCAAGTGTTGAGGTTGACAGCATTAATAATATTTACTGTTTCATCAAGGGCATTCTGACATAAAATCTGGCTTTTAAAGCAACTGTTTGACAATCAAGAATATATTATCACGTTGGGTGTGGTGATGCATTCCTGTACTCTCAGCACTCTAGGCCCTGGAAAAAAGGACTGTGAGTTCAAGGTCAGTCTGGGCTAGAAGTTAAACTCTTGTCTCAAAAAGGGTGTATCATCAGCATGTTCTGGTATTACTGCACCAGCATGGTTACCTTTCTTTCCTTAGTGCAAATATAAACCTAGTGGAAAGGCCAATAGCATCTTACTACCAGGAACACTTCTGATCTGTGACTTCCTAAAACCGTGAGAGCCATCTAAGGAACTACAGGATACTTGTAGAACACCTAGTTTATAGACAGGTAAATCAATTTAAACTAAACTAAATTTAAACATCATCAATTAAATCACAATTTCATGTCCATGCTATTAATGTTGTGTTAGAAAATATTGTGAAAATGTGTCATCGTGAAGCTATAGTAATCCTAAACCACATTAAATGAGTTCTTTGGAAATGATCAGAGGTGGGGGTGGGGGAGATATTTAAACTGTAGACAAGTAGTAATGTCTGATCAATAGAGGTTTACTCATGTTCATGAAGGCCTTTTGAATTTACAGAAACATACTCAAAAATTAGAAGCATTTAAAACAAAACCAAGCCATAAAATAGCAATAGATTAAAACTGCCCTTTCCAGTCAGCCTCCTTATCCGGACCCCGGGACAGAAAATGATTTGATGACAGTTTTCTGTATCTCCCAGGGATGCCATCACATAGAAAAGTAATCCATTAGACAATGATGCCCCGGAGCAGCAGGTTCCACTCTCTTCTATAGGCTAATTTAAAATTCATTTCCCTTTCAACAAGGCTAAAGCACAACCTGAAAGCCTTCTTGGCAGGATGAGTTACTATGCTTAATTCTTTATGCTGTTCCATAACAATCATGAATGGGACAGAAATTTAGGGTTACTTTTTAACACATGAGGATCCCACGGAGTAGTACCCTGAAACAAACACCTAAGAAGGCCTGTATTCACCTCTTTTTGGATCACTGTCAAATGTAAGTCACTGTCGACTCTTCTTTAATGTATGCCAGACCCATGGTCTAACTCTTCAGTTCCCTTGAGGACACTTCCACTGCCATGTGTTCCTATCCATCTCAAACGTCCTCAAGCCACCATCTTTAAACCACATGCTAATTCCAGAAGGCAGAATCTTTTCAGTGTCTTCTGAAGTTCTGCCCCAGTCACTACTGTCACAAATTTTAACTTCTTCCTCTCATCTTAGAGTCAGCAAACAGAAAGTATATTTACGCCAGGAGCCATAGTAAGATCTTTCACATAAGCCACCACATCCAAGGATATACTTAGAAATACACACACTAATAATGCTTTAAAATTGGTCAAAGTGGTCAATCGGTATAGCTGCACTTACTCCCAAGTACAGACACTACTTTAAAAATATCCGTTACTGCCGGCAAGAGCTCCTGTAGTCATACTTATCATCTCAGTCACATTTTTAAAAGATACTGTAGCAAGTCCTAGATGGTTAAAATACTCAGAATGCATCCTCAACTCTCCAGACTTAGTTTAAATGCCACTGCCACACCACCAATATGCCCTTTCTGATTAGCCTAACCAGGATTCTTCCCCAGTCACGGTACATCTGTGCACACAGATCTTCCTGCTTATCGAGTGCATATTTCTTAAGGTCAGGATCATTACTTATAGAGGCCCTTCTCTCCACACTTTATTTATTCGGGAATGGGGGTTGGAACAGGTAGCATAACTGAGGTCTACAGTCTTGCTACGTTCAAGCCTCAGCTGCACCACTCAATTAGACATGCAGTAATAAGTTTACTTAACCTTCCAGGTTTGACTTGTATAAACAGGGATAATAATAATATCTACCTCTTGGTGTTTTGAGATGTAAATTCAGAGTTCAGTTAGAGCAGTGCAGGGCTTACAGTAACCATCTCATAAACATTACTCATAATTATCTACAGGCTGCTGTGACAATCAGCTGGCAAATGTTTAGCACAATACAGGACAGTAAATACTCCTATGGTAAGTACGCAAATGTATAAATTCATGTTTTGTGCTTTCTATGAGACTTAAAATACAGTCATCCTTTGGTGTCTGTAAATGGTTCCAGTACCCTCCACCAAACCAAAACCCACAGTTGCTCAACTTGAATAATATAAAATGGTATGGTATTTGCTTATAATACACCCATTACTCCCTGACATCTCTAGATTAGTTAGAACACCAATACAAGATCAAAGAGTTGTTATGCTATACTAGTTAAGTAAAAATCACAAGAAAAATGTCAATACATGTTCACACAGTATTTTTCCCCCAAATGTTCCTTCCACCCAAAGCTGGTTCAATCTATGGGTGTGGAATTCACACACATCAAGGAATGAAAGCAATATATCACTATTAAAAAATGCCTCAAAATGAAATTAGGCAGATCCAAGGCGTTTTCCAAAAATGTTGTTCTCTATGAGCACAGAAGGCCCCACCAACACCAGCTGTTTAATATAAAGTGGCATGATTACCACACAGGTCTGTTGAGGTGGCTCTCAACTTTGGAGACCCGATAAAGTGTACAAATGAGGATGGTGTGGGAGGAGCTGGAAACACTAAATTTTATGCCAAACTATTTCTCCAAGAGATTTTTCTGGGAGTGGCCATGCCCTTCACCAGCCAATTCTTGTTCTAATTTCAACTTTTCCATAATCTGCTTTGTGCAAACACTTAAGTGTTTTTAAAACTTGGAATTATTTCCCCTACAGTCTTCAACCACCAAAATATTTGATCATGTGATCCATAACAAATAAAATGGGCAAGAAAGTGTTTAAGAATACAAATACTGATTTTCTTACTTTTTTTCCAGAAAAAGATATCCTCACACTTTTTTTTTTCATTGTAACAATCCTGTGGAAAGGCATTTTGGGTCACGTTTGAGCGTGACAGTGATGATAAAAACAAAAATGCAGAAAATCACATCAGCTAGTTTCACCAACAATTCCCCAGTCTGTCTTTGCCCCTAGAAGACGACCAACTGGTCTGCCAAAGCATTTGAAATGCCACCTTTGACTCCATACACATTGGACTTTTTTTCCCCTCTGTTTAAGTTTGCAATTTGGGGTCTGCACACTACCAAACACCGCGCGCAACCTGGATGCTGGATTAGCAGACACCAGCTTAATGAGTGAATGACGTGATTTTTGTCAAAGTTGCCTTTGGTGTCCGTTTTCTGCCTCTGGCATTTACTTGCGCTACTGGACCCTGTGCAGACGGCGGTGCACCGCACCGACAGGCTCCATGACGGTCAGCAGAGTCAGCAGCCGCTCACTCGCAGGCACCCAAGCCACCCCAGCCTCCAGGCACGGCCTTCTGCCTAGCGGGGCTCCAGCAGGACAGGAGGACCCCTCCAGGCCGCAGCAGGAGCGCAGACCGCGTCTCACCACGGTCCCCAGCCCGGGAGCCCCGGGAACCCGCCGCAGCGGGTGAGCTTCGCTCTCGGTCCCGCGGGACCCGACCTACCATGGCTCCGACTGTCCGAGCCCGAGCCTCTCACAGGCTCCCGGCGACACTAGTCCTGAGGAACCCACCGACCCGCGGACCGGCCGACCCACTGACGTGGAACTTCCGGGAACCGGTTCTCGCGACACTCGCAGCCAGGCTGTGCGCCTGCGCAAATCCCCCCGTAAGGCGGTCGGTGCCAGGCCCCGCCCCAGTTTCCTAGGTAACGCGGCCTTCCGCACCTCCCGATGCTGAGCTGGCTGAAGTGTGCGGCGCTGAGGCCCCGGCTGGGCGGTGGCTCTCCACGGCTGTGGCTGCTCACCTTCGGTCAGGTTCAAAAAGCCAGGAAGACGGAGCGCTGTGCTGGATTACTGCGAAGGCCGGCGGCAGCGGAGGAGCCCGGAAGCCCTGTCCGACCAGCTTGGGCCCCTAGCAGAGGAAACAGGGCTCTAAACAGTGTTCTCAGATGGGCTCCGGAAGGAGACCCAGAGCTGTCAACGACCCAAGGCCCAAGGGTGACAACCACTGAGGCCGAGAAGATGTGGCCCGGACTCCGGCTTCTGAAGTCCGAGGCGCCCTGGGACCTTGGCTCCGTAACCTCCTGGAGTCAGCTGCATCCGCCCTGCGTTTGTTTGGCTATTTACCTTCAGCTGACTGTAGCTTAGATGCTTTCCTTCCGATCTTCACAACAGACTCGACTTGTCTCCGTTTTATTGAGTAGGAAACTGGGCAAGATGGCCTAGTAAGTAGTGTTGTTAGGATCTGGGCCCAAAGGAATATGCCCTGAGAGCTCTGTGCTCTATCTACTACGCCAAAGTAGCTCTATATTAAGATAGCTGAATTTTAGAAGGTACCATGCTCTAGGGGTTGCCAAGAAAAGTGCAAAAGCATTGTCTCCCAATGTCACACACACACACACACACACACACATTTTAAAAATAACACTATGGAACAAATGGAACTTGCCCCTGGATACTTATAAAAAGTCTAGGTTTCCAGAAAGGAAGTGTGTAGACAGAGAGGGAAGCCAAAGTTTTCATCAGGGAGTTCCTGTTTCTTGTGAGATTTACGGGGCCTCAATTTTCCTTTACCAAAAAGTCACTTAGTTTTCAAAGATCCATTTTTACTATTCTGTGTTTCAGTAAAAAGACATTTTCTCTCAGTGATGAGATCTTACATAATTGAGACAAATAATAGCATATACTGCATACTGTACAGGAACCAATTGCAAAAATTAGTTTAAAATTTCTTTTAAATGTGAACTATATCTAGTGTGGTAGACTAGTGTGGCTTCTATTATTTCTTATTCCTGAACTCTCTTGCATTTAAGAGGGTGCATTTTGATTTGATACAGTACCAAGAAATACAAAATAAAATAACATCTCTGTTCCCCCAGAATCTCAGTTGACAATACTTAAATATATATAACACCAGGGAGCCAAAGATTTATGTAGTTTACCTTGTTGGAGAGTTAAGCCCCCAAGTGTGTTCATTCTGTATCTTAATGCCTTTTTCTGCCACAGTTCACCAACATTCAGTTCTACAATAGTGACCTATAATCACCTCTTACCCCAGTCGTGATGGCATGCCCTTGTAATCACAGCACCTGGGACACTGAGGAGGAGACTTGGGAATTCAATACCAATTTGAGCAAGACTGTCTTCTCTCTTTTTTTTTTCTTTTAAAACTTATATACTGAACTTGCACTATATGAAACGTTATACTAAGTACTGTCTTCAGATAATGCCTCTAAAACTCTGGACTTGGGTTTTGGTTGAAAGAATTTTCAAGAACATAATCAAATATTAACACATAAACATATGCATATATATATATATATATATATATATACACACACACACATATTTCTTAAGGGTTCAATTGTAGGCTTAAAACAAAATCTCTTGTTTACTCTGGTAGAGGAGACTGGAAGGTTAGAAAAATAGCTCTGGGAAAGAAAAGAAATATGGTCAAGCTTAGCAAATTGGTAGAGGGTTTCCCAAGGGCTTGATTGCAATTGATAACAGAGCTTAAAGTCTTACCTGGTCAATTTCTGGGATGGCTGTCTTAACCCAACAGGGAATTCTTCCAGCAGTGCTTTTAGCAGGACTGTATATACACTCTTCCCTCCCCATCTTCCTAGTTTGACGTCTGTTGCTGTGATAAAACACTGAAAACCAGCCTGGGGAGGAAAGGGTTTCTTTCATCTTACAAGTTACAGTCCCTCACTGAGGAACACTAAGGCAAGAACTCAAAACGAGACCCTAGGTTGACTCTGGAGAGAACAGAAGCACAGTCCATGGAGAAACGCTGCTTACTGGCTTGCTCTCCACAGTTTGCTCAGCATTTTTATACAATTCAGGACCATCTGCCCAGGGTGGCACTGTCTACCATGATTACTTGCACAGCAATCATTAATCAAGAAAACACCACCCCATGACTTGCCTACAGGCCAGTGTGATGGAGGTATTTTCTCCACTGAGATTCCCTCTTCCTAGATGACTGAGCTTGTGACAAGTTGACAAGTTAACTAGCCCACCAGCCCATTTCCACTTTTTTTAAGAGGCTGAGGCAATGAAAAGTCTTTGAGGAGATGTCTAGGTTGGTTTGTTTGTTTGTTGTTGTTTAGTACATAGGTATCAGCTTAGCAGAGAAATAGATGAGAGCTTGAAGCAGCAGCCAGTTGCTCCTCTGGAAGGGCTCCAGTCTATAGGCAGGAAGGCTCAGTTATGCACAAAACATTGCATGCTGGGCAGAGAGGGAGTGCCTGTGGGAGGGGGGACGACCAAGTCCAGCTGAGAGGATAACAAGCATCATTACACACGCAGAATTCGAAGCAAACCTCAATTTGTAAAGAGGATATGGTATGTTTGTGGATCATAATATTTCATGTTTGCTTGGAAAATGGTATTCATTTACAAGAACAGTGAGGGAGAAGGAAGAAGAAGGGACTGGGGTTGGAACCCAAACATAGGGAGAATTAGGGCTTTGATTCAGTGCGGGGCGTTTACCCACCAACCCCACAGCTCCCCAGAGTTTTCTTGAGTGCGAGCAGCAGCAGGAAATATTAGATAGAAGGATTTATATGGCGGAGATAAACAGATAGAAAATAAAGGACAGCCTCGAGAGAGCCTGGAACCTATTCCAGCAAGCCCTGACTGTCTCTGCCCCAGAGTATTTATAGAAACGCCAAGGGGTGGAGCAAAAGCCCTCCCCTCAACAAAGCCAAGTGCAGACCATTTTAGACACCTGCACTCAGGCCTGTGGACCAATTATCCTCTCTATAAGGACCTGCTGGGTAAAGCCACGAGGAGCCTGAAAACGGGCTCCCATAATTCAGTAAACACTGAAGCAGACAATACACTTGTTCACATATGTACCTGTGCTGATGTATATTGGGAAAAATAGACTATAAAAATATGAAGTAAGTGGGTGTGGAAATGATGGTAATAAAGTTTTTATTGAGTGCCCACAACTGGGATTCATATGGTAAATCTAAAAGATATGCATTATTTTGTCTAATTTATAGGGGAGAAACTGAGACCCAAATGGGGTGTGTGTAGTATGTTCCATGCCACATTGCTCAAGATGAAAGACAGACTGACATTTGTAACTCAGTCATACCAATTCTGATTGTAGTTTCTCATCCCTCTCTTCCACTCTCATGTCCAAGAAACTAGAATAAACTAGATACATGAAGAGTTTGTAGAGTTAATGGAGAAGGAAGAGTTTATTGCTGTTTTTAATCTAATAGCCCCTCCCCGCCCCCAATTTTTTAACTAGAGGAAGATGGGGAGTCTTTGACTGTGGGGCCAGTGGAAAAAAATCAGAGAAAGACCTTGGAAAGAGTAAAAAGTGAGAGAAAGAACAAGGCACTCTGAAAGATGTCAGTATAAGAAACAAGACAGCAGGATGCACAGAAGAGAACATGGGAAGGGAGTGGGGGGGGGCTGCAGTCTTGCTGGCTTTAACAAATCTAGGGGAAATTAGTATTTGCAAAATCTACTGTGATGATGAGGATCTTCAAAATAGGATGTTTATTTTAACATAGGGGGTTTTATTTAAGGGGTTTTAATCTAAAAAAACAACACAAAGCATTTGAGTAGTGCTAAGAGAAGCAAGTTTGTAAAAGGCTTTGAAAGATGGCTTAACAGTGAGATGGGAGTGTTGGATACTGTTTGCCAAGAGATCAGTGATGCAAAGACACACGTTGGGTTGAAACATGTAACACTGAACATGGGTTGACTCTTTCTGCATGCAGGGTGTAGTTTATATAAATTATAACATTCCAAATGAATACTTTTGTGCTAATGGCCCTTTGCAGTCTGGGTAGAAGGTAGCTAGGCACACACCAGGAGACTGTGTGCAGAAACTTATTTTCCCATAGAACTAAGAATAGATTAGCACACTTGGGCCATGGGTAAGGGAGAGAATTGGGAAATGGTACTGGAAAGACAGACGAGGTTCAACTCTGAAGATGTGTGATTGTCAGTTTAAGGAGTCTGGACTTTATCCTGCAGACTCTGGGGAACGGTGGAGGAATGTTAAGTAGGGTAATCTTCAGGATTCTTTATTGATTCATTGCTGCACATCAGTTACTTTCCCTATTAAAGGAAATGTTAGAAATTATTACCTGGATTTCTGCATAAAGTGAATGGAAGTAAGACTTTGACCACGTGGTCACACTACTATCCATCACCAGTCTAAAGTGAATTGGAGAACCATCATGCTGTCTCCTAAGAAGAATGGAGATATGGCTACATAATACTTGTGGGCAGAGTCTTGACTAAAAAAGTTTTTGGCTTTTGTTGAGACAGGGTCTCATGTAGCCCAGGCTAGTTTCTGAACTTGGTATGTAGCTGAGGATAGCTTTGAACTACTAATCTTCTTGCTCCAGCCTCCTGAGTACTGCTATTACAGGCAATCCTGATCTTATTGTAAAAATTAAAAAATACTTGTACTAGTCCTTTTTGTTTAACTTCTCCAAGACAGAGTCTTGCTGTATAGCCCAGGCTAGCCTTAAACTCACCATGTAACGTAACTCCTGCCTCAGCCTCTCAAGTGCTGGAATTAGAGGTGTGTGCCACCAAACCTGACCAACTGTAGAATTTTTGATTGATCTCAATATGACTCTTCATATGGCGTCATAAGAACTTAAAATTTGTTCAAACAAATTTTCTCCATGTGAATTTGATATAGAATTTGTGATGGACAGAGAATACTTACTCTTTTTTCAGCTGAAGACTACAAACACTAGATTGTTGATCATAGTTTTGAAAGTTCTTTTTAAATACTTATTTTCAATTCCCTCTCCCATGTCCTTCTCTGTGTGTGTGTGTGTGTGTGTGTGTGTGTGTGTGTGTGTGGTGTGTGTGTGTGTGTGTGTGTGTGTGTGTGTGTGTGTACACACATGAGTTTGGGTATCAGCAGAGGCCAGAATTGGCCATCAGATCTCCTGAAGCTAGAGTTAAAGATGGTTGAAAGCTACCAGACATGGATACTGGGAACTAAAGTCTGGTCCTCCTCAAGAGCAACGAGTGTTCTTAACCTATGAGTCATCTCTTCAGCCCCTGATGATCACATTTTTGACTTGTATATAATTTTTCAACTAGCTTCATGTCTTTTAGTCATTGTTTAGAAGGAGTCAGAGTTAGAGTGGGCTTTGATTGGAAATCAGGAGGTAACTTCATAGATCAGGGCTTCTCTGTAAATATGACTGTAGAGTTTTAGGAGTCTGGCATGTAGTCACTCCCATAGTGGACAACCTTCCCAAGCATTCTGTGCCTTGCTCTTCATACATGGGGTGCTAAGAGCACCCTGGGGTACCTACTTGTGAGCAGATGGCTCTGGGTGCTTCTCTACCTCAGGGTTGTCTTGTGGAGTGACCTCTATGACTCTGGGTTTTGTGGCCTACATGATGATGCTATATAACATGAGTTCTTGCGTCCCATCCCACTCCAAGCTCTTTTAGACTCTGGGTCTGTGGTTCTGTGCTCTGGTCAACTTACACGTTTGACAAGAGTAGCTACAGATCTAGAAACAGATTTTTACATCACATGCTGGGTAGCTCTTTCCACGGGTTTCAGAGCATGGCTTGTTCCTTTTCTCTGGAAGCCACACTCCACCAGTGAATTTTGTTGTTGACTCCATCATGTTTGGAACACTGTTCTACAGACTTGAGGGTCCTGGGAACCTGGGTAAGCAGCTCAGCAGACAAGGACTGGGAAGGCCCAGCAATGCATTCTGTGCAGTAGTCCCCAGTCCCTGGCAAGCTCTCTCCTAATTGGCCTTGAACTTCCTTCTAGGGAAAAGAGTTCACAAAGTTTTTTATAACCAAGTTGGTAAGTTTGGAGCAATTATGTTTCCTTAAGAATTATGTCCTTGTAAGTGGCAGTCCTGCATAAAAATAAATGAATAATAATGACAAATAGCCTGGCTATCTGGCATATAGCAGTTACCTTTAAATTAATTGGAAAAAATTGAATGTAAAAGTGAAATATCTAGAGTGACAAGGCCCTGCACAGTATAATTCCCATCAAATTGCTTTATTCTACTTTCTTCTAAAGAATTTGTCAGCTCAAGTTGATCTAAAGACATTACTGAATTTGAATTCAAATGTAGTGCTGACCCCAAGATTTAAAAGTGAAATCCTTGGGCTGAGCGCCTGATGTACTTTGTGTATGAATATGATAATCCGAGTCATGCCCTACCGTGAACCTTTCCATTGGATGTCAAAGCACGTCAGAGGATAGTCCATGATAAGTTCACTAAAACCCAAATGATGCTTGAGAAGGGATAAATTGCTTCTTTTGACGAACAGGGCGGCATGTGGCTGCAGGTGTACCTTCATCTTGAGTCTATGTAACCTGAGTGTTACGTTTCACATTATCTGCCTTCATACCAACAGCAAAGTCTCTGTGTGCGCGAGTGAGAAGGTTACTGGTGATTTTATTTGTGCTTTCTGATTTTCATATTATATACTATGTAAAAAGAAAAGGTTACCCAAAGTGAATATGAAATGTTTCTAAGGAGTTTGCTACATTTCCTTTTTTTTTTTTTTTTTTTTTTTTTTTTTTTTTAAGATAGAATCTCCTATAGCCAGGGCTCACCTCAAACTCTCTAAGTAGCCAGGGATGACCTTGAACTCCTGACCCTACTGCCTCAGTCTCCTGAAATGAGATTACAGGCATGAGCCACCGTGCTGAGAATTTGCCATTTTGAAGGAAGGGTAATTTGAATCTGAATAACAATTTTCATGTTCTAAAACCCACTTTTGGTGTGTCAGGATAATATAGTCACATTCAAAATGAATAGTTTGCAAGAAAGAGGCTGTATATACAATCCCCTTCTGATTGGCTCAAGGGAACTGAGAGCCAGGTTTTGAGAAAGGAATGGATTTATGTTAAGGAATATTCCCAAGGAAGCTACTCTGTTGGAAGGTTCAAAATTGTAAGGAGAAGAGTGAGGCAGGGGATAGACAGAGCCCAGAGGCTGTAGTCAATGAGACGCATGAGCGGGAGGGCTCTAAGCAGGGCTTGTATTCACTTAGTATGTACTGGTTTTGTCAACATACATGGTATTAAAGTATTGAAACTGTTAGGTAGCCTTTGTCTTGAATGTCTTCATCACTCTAGCTGCCTTAGGTTCCTTTCCAGGGAACATCCACATCCCAGCTCTCCAGGGTAATAAGCTCATTCTACGAGGCTCCATCAGAATCCAGATCCTGTGCAACAGTCAGCATCAGGCTGATGGGAGGCTCTTTGTCACCTATGAGTACCACAGCTAGCAGTGTTCAGTGTTCTGCGTGTCAGCCTCCCTCCAGAAAAGGAATAGAGAACTGGTCCTGATGCATGGAGGTGAAAAGGGGAGCCAGCCAAAGGCGAAAGGGTTTCCCACCAACTACTTCACAGCGGCATCCGTGTTAACATAGGCCTGCTTGGGTTTCGGTACCACTTCCAACCTTGCACATACAGCCCTCCTTCCCTTCTCAGTCAACTCTGCTTCATGGAAATGCCTTATTTTATAATTTCATTAGTCACCAGTCTGATGAATTCATCACTGGCTTATCACACTTACAGTGCAATCAATCACCCTGAGTTTTCCAAGCCTCTTCCAGAGTGCTCAGAATTCAGTAAGAGCCACAGACAAAGAACAGGACGCAATATTGTTCTCAGGTCGTGTTTTTGCTGTTGTGAACAGAATTCTGGATTCACAGTAATTTTCTGTGAGCCCATCAAAGTCCCTTCAGCCTACCCTTCTTTGACTTGCTGTCAAAAGTCTACTGCTATTCTCTCTTTGGAAGATAATCCAGTTTTTCCTGTAGTAGTTGTTAAGTGTTTTTTTCTCAAGTGCTTTAAGTTTCTGAAGTTTTGTGGTGAATTTTCTAAACATGAGCTCTATTTTATTTAGCTAGGAAGTCACTGAGTCTCTGTAAATTTTATCTTCCATGAGTCCTGAAAACCCCTCAGTCTCTATTCTTGCCTTCATCTCCTCTAGAAAGCCCTAAGGAGGTTCCCAGCAGTCACTAGAGTTCCATATCAGAACAGTCTTCTCCTAAGGACACACACACACACACACACACACACACACACACACACACACACAGAGACAGAGAGACAGAGACAGACAGAGACAGAGAGACAGAGAGAGACAGAGGCAGAGACAGAGGCAGAGACAGACAAACAGACTCAGAGAGACAGAGAGAGAGACAGACAGATAGACACACACACAGAGACAGAGATAGAGAGAGACACACAGAGAGAGAGAGAGAGACACAAACAGGAGAGAGAGACAGAAAGAAATAGAGACAGAGAGAGACAGAGAGACGGACAGACACACACAAAGATAGACAGAGACAGACTCAGAGACACACACGAGAGAGACAGAAAGAAATAGACACATACACACACACACACACACACACACACAGAGAGAGAGAGAGAGAGAGAGAGAGAGAGAGAGAGAGAGAGAGAGAGAGAGAGAGAAACAATCTCAAGACTTCATGGAACCCATGTTAAAATCCAAGTACCAAGTTGATGGTCTAGGCTTCAAACTCCCCCTTAATTAGCCCTGTTATCAGAGAGGCTTCATCCAGTAACTGATGGAAACAGATGCAGACACAGTCAAACATGAGGCAGAGTTCAGGAAATCCTGCAGAAGAAGGGGAGAAAGGATTGTAGGAGCCAGAGGGGTCAAGGACACCACAAGAAAACTCACAGAATCAACTAACCTGGGCTTATAGGGGCTCACAGAGACTGAACCAACAACCAGGGAGCCTGCATGAGACTGACCTAATCCCTCTGCATATATGTTACAGTTGTGTAGCTTGATCTTCTTGTGGGACTCCTAGCAGTGGGAGCAGGGGCTGTCTCTGATTCTTTTACTGGCCTTTGGAACCCCTGCCCGGCCTTAATACGTGGGGAGGTGCTTAGTCTTACTGCAAGTTGATATGCCATGTTTTGTTGATACTCATGGGAGACCTGCCCTTTCCCTAAACAGAAATGGAGGAGGAATGGATTGGGAGTGGGAACACAGGCAGGGGGACTGGGAGGAGAGGAGGGAGAGGAAACTGCAGCTGGGATATAAAATAAATAAATTTATTTTTTTTAAAAAAAGAGCCCTGGGTAATTAGAAGTGTCACTGTTGAGATTTGAGGAGAAGGCGGAAAGGCCAAATATTTAGCCACATCTTTTTAGAAAAACAAAGTATTGTATTTATTTGTGTACATGTGTATATGCATGATATGTGCACACATGTATATGTGTATGATGTGTGGGTGTGCATACCACAGCATGTATGGAGGTCAAAGGACATTGGTTCTCTTCTTCCACCTTTATGTGGTGTCCTAGTTTGCTTTCTACTGTGGTAGCCAAAGTCATTTGGGGAGGAAAGGGTTTGTGTGGCTTATACATCTGGATCACACAGTCCATCTTTGAGGAAAGTCAGGTCGGGAACCTAAACAGGAACTAAAACAGAGACCTTTGAGGGGTGCTGCTTACCAGCTTGCTCTTCATAGCTTGCTCAGCCTGCCTTCTTCCTTTTCTCTTGCTTTGAGATGGAGTCTCACTGGGTAGCCCTGTCTGGCCTGGAACTTGCTCTGTAGCCCAGGCTGGCCTAGTTGGTTTACCTGTCTCTGCCTTCTGAGTAATGGGATTAAAGGCATGTGTCCAGCTTCAGCCGACTTTCTCTCTTTCTTTTTTTTCCCCCCCTTTTTCTTTGGTTTTTTGAGACAGGGTTTCTCTGTGTAGCCCTGGTTGTCCTGGAACTTACTCTGTAGCCCAGGCTGGCCTTGAACTCACAGAGATCTGCCTGCCTCTGCCTCCCGAGATTAAAGGCATGCGCCACCACTGCCCAGCTAGCCTACTTTCTTATGCAAGCCAGGAACACCTGCCCAGGGGTGGCACTGGTCACCATGAACTGGCCCCGCCCCCATATCATCAATCAAAGAAGTGCCCCACAGAGTTGCCTACAGGCCGGTCTGATGGACACATCTTCTCAACTGAGGTTTTATCTTCCCAGATGACCCCAACTTGTGCCAGTTTGGAAAAACAAACAAACAAACAAACAAACAAAAAACAAAACACAAAACAAAACAAAACAACCTAAGTAGCACACTTAAGTTCTACAGATCAAACTCAGGTCTCTAGGTTACAGAGCAAATGGCTCTACCTGCTGAGCCAATTCACTGCATACCCCACCCCCATCTTAAGAAATAGACAAGAAATCTAGTAATCACAAAGGCACATAGTTTGCCCTAAGCAGCAATATGTGGTAGTGTTGAGTCACAAACCCAGGTGGGTGTTGTAAGGTCATGGTCTTACCTGTTACGAGGACGATGCTGAGCTAAGTCAGCTCCTAAAGTGAGCTCACAGTAAATATCAGCCCCCTCTCTTCTTCCTGTACTGTCTGATAGCCCTGAGCTCAGCCCCTAATGTCTAAAAGGGGCCAAGACAGCAGCAACAACAGGATGCACACGTGCACGCACGTGTGTGTGTGTGTGTGTGTGTGTGTGTGTGTGTGTGAGAGAGAGAGAGAGAGAGAGAGAGAGAGAGAGAGAGAGAGAGAGAGAGAGAGAGGGTCTCTCACTGAATCTGGAGCTCACAGATTTGTTAAGACTAGCTGTCCAGTGAGCTCCAGGGATCCTCCTGTCTCCACCTCCCAAGCACCAGATTACAGCTGTAGGCCATCATGTTTAGTTTTTCACGTGGGGGTTGGGGACCTAAAGTGAGGTCACCACACTTGCGCAGCAGGTGCTTTACTGAGGAAGTCACCTCCCTGCCCCTAGAGCAGGCTTCTCAAGCTGTTAGGTTTGCAGTTCCTTTTTACCTGAGAGATGCTGACAGTATACAGCTATGTAAAATAGTATGCAAATCAAACATTTGTTGAATAATCAATCAGGAACACATTTATTTTAGATGGTTTTCTTAAGTTTATTTTTTGTGTGCGTATGCTCTTTTAAAACAATCTTGCAATACATACCATTTATTAAAGACAGAAACAAATTTGCATACTAATGAGATGGGTATGCTTATTTTTTAATTAAGAATTAAATCTTGGCTGAATATTTGATACTGTGGGATGTAAAGAACCCTCAATGTTTTTCCAGAGTTGATAGATGTTTTAGTTTTATAAATGTCAGTGCTGAGAATGCTCTTTGCATAAATGCATAGCACAAAGTGGCAAACGCATGTTAAGGCCATTTCAGAAACTGTTGGAAATCCTGTCCTAAGTCTAAGCCAAACTTCATTGAATGACTTTTTAAGAAACTCAAGTCATCAATGCAAACATCAATTTTTAAAATCATCCTAATACAAAGATAGAGGGATTTGATACTTACTGGCCAAGGAATGATGGTGAGAAAATATGGAAGGTCTTTGTTTTCTGTGATGAAGCCATTGTCTTTCTGTAAGAGCAGAAAAGCTCATAGAGATTCGCAGCAGAATCTTGACCTGCACTGAGATGTCTCAGCTTACACTGGGATTGCATGGAGTGATGGCATATACAAAGTGCGCATGCGGGGTACTCAGAACCAAGGCTGCAGGGGCACTGTGAGAGGCAACATGACAGAGTCCTCCCAGGTTCATTCTGCATTTGACTAGGAAATAACTGGGGTTGTTGTGCGTTCAGAAACCTTTTACTGATACCAAAATTTTTTGTGATAGTTACATAAACCCATGTGGTGTCACCACCTGCAGTATAAGAAGTCAGGGAGGGGGTAAAGGGTGGAATTGAGGTGCTGTGGGGGAGAGGAGACTGATACCAACCACTGGGGCCTGGTGGTTGGCAAGGAGCCCCCATTGCAAAGACCATGCCCACATGTCTAGCTCATACTGTTGAGAAGCTGAAAATAAGTTTTTTACTGGGGACCCAGACTTCTTCATCATAAATATGACTACAAATGTTCATTGATCAACTTCCAGAAAGCACTAGTTTTTCTTAGACTGTATGTGTGCTGGTAATATACACATATCAATAACTCTATCTGTAACATTAGATACTTAGCAATTTGCATATCACAGTGGGGCAGTGTTTCTGACTCACTTCCAGCACGTACCATTAGTTCAGTTTCTCAGCATGCCATTCCTAGTTTGGAGACCTTGTCATCCCCTCATGGCCTGAGCTTGAGCATCCCTTGGTGGCCTCTGTGGGGGTGGACAGCCTGTCCAGAGATGTTCTTAGAGATGTGGGAGGTGGCCCTCTTTGCTGAGTCTTGAGAGGCTGGTGCTAACTTTGTGGGGTCACAGAACAGGGGAACACGCAGCAGTATCTTTGAAAAGGGTCCAGGGGCTCTGCTCCCCATCTCCGCTGTACCAGGTGGAGCAACAGACCCCACCACAGGATCCTGGCATTCCTTGTTCCCTAGTCAGTACACTGTGAATTCATAGTGGTTAGGCTTAAGCTTTCCAGGGTCCGTGTCTGTTTTCAATCAGAAGTCTTCCAATAACACGACCACACAGAAAGAGATGAGATGGCACTCTGGGCAGTGGTTTTGAAACTTGAAGGAAAGCCCAAAGGTTTTACTGACTGTAATAACAGTCACAGCAGGTGAGAAAAGCAAGGAGCCATACCAAATTCACCTGGGTTTGGATGTCATATGGAAACAATGCTCGTTTCTCTCCTGATAAAGAAACAGCAAGAACATAGAATCAATCATCAAGCCAGGCCTGGCCCCTCGGCTCCTGTGGCTCGATTGGTTTCTTGGCTCATTTCTTATTTTATCTAAAGCCAGGTCAGACTATCCAGGTGGAATGTTCATAAAAACCAAAGCCTTGGTGTGAACATTTTCTTTAAGGTCAGGGTAATTTACAGTCTGTCCAGAGAAGCTCTTAGAGACGCAGAATGTGACTATAATCCACAATGCACCCTGGTTGCCCTTCCCTTCTCTGAGAAATTGATCTTGGCATGCTTCCTTCAGGTGAAAAGTGACTCTGTCAGCAATTGCTGTTTCTTTTTTCAAGTGTTGGGGTCCCCCTCCCCAAAGCATTAAAGCCTCTTTAATGTTCCTTTAGGAGAGGTTAAATACACTTATCACCAGCATTTGGAGTTTTGAATCTGTCTGCTACATCCACTGTGCTCCTGGGCAGCAGGCATCATGTGGTGTTAGGTGACCCTGAAGGGAACAGCTGATTCACAAGGCTAAGTGCCACTGTGGATGACATTGTGTCTTCTTTTTGTCTCTACCTGTGTGGGTCTCCTTGCACCTTCTGAACAAGAACACTAATGCTGTCACTGAACTGTTTGATGCCTTGCAACTCAACTCTAGACAGGCCCAGAGGACGAACTACTGTTTTATATTGTTTGTTGAGAGTCTTTTTCCCCCCACGCCCCCTCACTCCCTCTTACTCTCTTCCCTTCCTCTGATCTCTCCCCTCCATCCGTGCCCTGGCTCCCCAGAGTCTCACTGAGTAAGCCTAGGTTGGCCTTGAACACCTGATCCTCTTGCCGGAGCCTCTCAAGTGCTGGGATTACAGGTGCATGCCGTCAGAGCCAGCTCTCTTAGTGTTCATGGTACTCTCTTCCCAATCAATGTCTTTTAACCTATTTAAATCCTGCCCCATACACTGAATCGCACAGCTCGCACAGATTCGGGTGTCAAGTGATTTTCTTTCTTTCTTTTTCTTTTTTCTTTCTTTCTTTCTTTTTTTTTTTGGTTTTTCAAGACAGGGTTTCTCTGTGTAGCTTTGTAACCTGTCCTGGAACTCGCTCTGTAGCCCAGGCTGGCCTTGAACTCACAGAGATCCGCCTGCCTCTGCCTCTGGAGTGCTGGGATTAAAGGTGTGCGCCACCACCACCCGGCTCAAGTGATTTTCTTTAAACTTATTCATCTTTAAGGTTTCCATATGGAGGTATGTTGAGCATACCTTTAAAAAAATGAAGCAGGCTCCCTGATGATTTGGTTGGCTGTATAGGAGAAGGCTATCGTTAGTAGTAATGGGTTATAAATGTGCA
This sequence comes from Peromyscus eremicus, assembly GCF_949786415.1. Classification (NCBI taxonomy): domain Eukaryota; kingdom Metazoa; phylum Chordata; class Mammalia; order Rodentia; family Cricetidae; genus Peromyscus; species Peromyscus eremicus. Next base: position 92,933,883 of record NC_081422.1, on the reverse strand, counting down.
TGGTGGTTACTCAATGGTTTTTCTCTTCTTCCTTTCTTCCTTCTTTCCTTTCTTCCTTCCTTCCTTTCTCTCTCTCTCTCTCTCTCTCTCTCTCTCTCTCTCTCTCTCTCTCCCTCTCTCTCTCCCTTCCTTTCTTTCTTTCTTCAATGATGAATGACCATGAGCCATAGTTGTTGTGACAGAGATTTTCAAACAGAAGTTGACTGGGGCAGGGGGATTCTGGGAAACCTTCATTTACACCAGAAAGAAGACAGACATATCTAGCTCCATCTATCATACTTTCTTGACTTGAGGAAGCTAGCTACTTCTAATAACATCAGCCTTTAATAACACAAATGATCATAAGACCTAACTCATGGATTGCTGCAGAATAGTACATTTGAAATGATGATGTATTTCTAAACTATTAACCTGGTTTTGTATCCTACTCTTTGTGCTACAACTCTCCTGCTCCACTCTCCACTCACAGCCAGCTGTATAATAATAATAATAGTAATAATTATAATAATACATATATTATTATCCTAAGGACAAGACATGTGGGTAAAACCAGATACAAAGGAGTTGCATGCAGTTACTGGGTAGGCATGGATAGAAAAGGAAAGGACTCCATTTCAAGGCTAAGGAATTACCAATAATACAGGGTATTCTAGAATTTATAAAGCTAGTACCTGACTCACTTACAGGAATATGGAGTACTATGGGGTAGATATGCTTTCTCTAGTCCTCTCTATTCTTAAGTATGACCGACCAGCTAGGGACCCCAGGACCCAAATAATGACGTGGTGATGAATTCCCTGTTCCTTTTCTTCACTGTGTATTTCAGAGTTAGAACTGAAGAATCAGGAACCTAGAAACACCAATTGTCACAAATAAAAAACAACCTGTTCTCACCAACCAGTGGACCATGCATAAAAGGGGCAGCCAATTAAGGCAGGAACTTTTGGTGACAGCCAATTGACTCCAGAAAATCAGCACACAAACAAAGCCATTCTACCCCACCCATACCAAGACCAGACAGTGAGCCTAGACTTCTACTTTCCCCAAACTATCAGAAGATGTTCCAGTCTTCCTGCCGGGGTGGCATCAGAAGCCAAGTAGAAATCTATGACCTAATACCCACTGGCTAGGAAGGAGGCCACTCCTCCACAGCATCAGTGGAGACCAGTGTGAAGCCTGGGATCCTAACCCAGACATGAAGTCCTCTCCCATCTCATTGAGGTAAACTCTAAAAAGGTCTAAAAGCAAAAGGCCCCTCCTTTCCCTCCATGATACCAGTAAAGTCGACACTGGGAATGGCAATGGTACACGCTTTGCCATCCCAGGCACCGTAAAAAGGCCTCAGTGAGCAATGATGAATATATTAGAAATCCAAGCAAAAGAAAAGAAAAACTTAAAAAGTTAAAAGTATATGAGAGAAGAAATAAAAGCTGAAGAATCTAACGACAAATTATAACAAAAATTCTATAACTGAAATTACAAGGTTCAATAAGTAGAATATACAGCAATTTGATGGAGCAGAGAAATGACCAGATCTCAACAATATAGAGAAAACGGACTGAAAACAATGAACAGAGCTGCAGGGACCCCTGGGATTTGTGCTAACTCTAAAAACAGTGTTTGTTTTCCCACCAAGGTCAATGCTAGCTAGAAATAATTAACAGAAAAGTAACAGGAAAACCCACATATGCTTGAAGACTCAACCGTGCACACAGAACTAGTAAGCGACAGAGAAAGTCTTGGGGGAAAAGTACATTGACTAACAATGGCAAAAGAGCACACCACAATCCCCGGCGTGTGGCTAACACAGCATTGACAGGTGAACCGGTAGCCCTGAAGGAGTAAGTTAGCAAAGAAGAAACGCCTCAAGTGATAATCTAAACTCCGACCTCAGAAACCTGGAAGAGAGAACAGAATCCAAAATAAGCAGAAGAAAGAAATCCTAAGGGCAGACATAAGGGAATTAAGATCAGGAAATAGAAAAGATCAGGGAAACAAAGAGCCAGAGCTTGGGAAATCTCTAGCAAGAGGGACAAAACCCACAAACGATAGGATTGAGCAGCGGCTGTCACTATGGACCACAGAGTCACCACAAGGACAGCAAGACCACAAATAACCCCACATAAATATAACCAATTAGGTGTAATGGTGCAGTTCTTCAAACATTCTATCATTCTAACTCACCAAATATGAATTTGAAGCATTTTTATTATGAACTCATTTACCTTAATGTGAACCTTTTCAAATTCCAATATCAATATATCCAATACCAAGTGCTCAGCCCTGAAGCCATACACATACAAGTAACATATGAGCTGAGCAGGTTGTGTTTATATGCTTGGTGATACATACATATATATATATATATATATATATACATATATATGCACACACATATATGTAATAGCAAAGAAATAGAGGCCGTAAAATTGAGAGAGCAAGGGGGGGCATGGGGAAGATTGGAGGGGAAGAAAGGGAAAGAGGAAAGTGACGTAATTATATTTTAATTTCAAAATAAAAAATATTTTTAAAGCATAAACAGTAAGTTATATTTGCATACCACAATCCCCCAAAGGACTAGTAACTAGAATGTATGCAGGATGCTCCAAATTCAGTAATCATGCAAACAATCTGGTTATAAAAATGGGCAAAAGACATAAAGAGAATACGCACAAATGCAAATAAGCACAGGAAAAGATGTTCAACATTATTAGCCATTGGGGGAAACGCCGCATACTGATCAGCACAGCTAATGCGCTGGCCAGGATCTGGAGCCACAGTTATTCATTTGCTGCTGGTAATGATGCAAATTGTGGAAATCAGTTTAACATTTTCTTTTTTAAAAAAACTGAATATGGAGATATTCTAAAATTCAGCAATCCTGCTTCTAAGTCTCCCTCCTAGATAAATGGAACTGTGTGTAAAAACTCATAGTTCATGATTATAACATCTTTGTTCCTAACGGCAAAAAAGCCTGGAGACAGCCCCACTGTCCTTCCACAGGTGAGCAGTTACACAGTGGAGACATCCATGCCACAGAACACGACTCAGCAATGAAAAACAATGACCAATGAGAAGCCGGTGACAGCCTGGAACCGCCAGACAACCATGCCCAGTGAAAACGGTTCTGGGGTGTCACACACTGCGGGGCCTCCTATACTTGATACGGCTGAAGTGACAAGATTGTAGAAACTGGCCTGGCTAGCTGCTGGGCACTGAAGAGGTGACAGTCAGATGGAGATGCTGCTGTAGGAGTCCCTAGGAACTACTTTCACACTTCGCAGAAAAAGCAAAATGATAGTCTCCATGTAGCCTTCAGCCTTAACCTCTTGAATCAACAGCAATGTTAAGAACCAGGAAATAAACATTGGCACGATGTTAGCTAGGTTGAAGCTCCATTCAAGCCAGTGTGTCCACTAAGGTTACATGTTCACGTTTTGTTTGTTTACTGTACTGGGGATTGAACTGAGAACCTCCCACATGCCAGGCAAACACTCTACCATTGAGCAAGTCTCTAGTCCTAACCTTATTTCCTGTTTTGAAACAGCATCCCACTAAGGACTTGAACTCGTAACCTTCCTGCCTCAGCTTCCAGACTAATTGTGATTCGAGGCATACATAAAGGGGGATATCCTTCCTTTTTGAGTTGGGGGATCCCTCAATGTATTTAGTTGTCACCCTCCCTGTCTTCTGACAGACTCCAGTTGTTTCACAGTGTTGTGTTTCATGCATGGCCGTGCCACAGCCACAGAGTGGATGCGTCCCTGAATGTTCCCCATCACAGCTCTGTCCAGGCAGTCTTAGGACTATTTTGAGCATTTGCATAATCTGATGGATTCTAGCTCCTGAAGCTCTCCCTGCCCCACTAGGAACGGGAAGGCGGGAAAGTCAGAGCTGTTGGTACAGTGAGGCCCTTACCCACTGAGCCAGTCCAACCCTGGGCCATTCTTGTCAGTACGCTTGGACAGTGAGAGAACATCATCCATGCTTTGTATTCAAAAGTTGCTCTGCCAGCTTAACTATGATTTCCAGTTATCTGTATTTTTAAAGACCTAGAAAGTGAAGTCTTTATGTACAATACTAGGAAGACACCAATCAGGATTTTTTGTTTGTTTTAATTTTGCTTTGTTTTTTGAGACACAGTCTTATGATGCAGTCTCAACTGGCTTGGGACTCACTACGTAAACCAGGCTTGCCTTGAATTTGCAACAATCCTCCTGCCTTTGCTTTCTGAGCACTGGCATCACCAACATGTACCACCACGCCTAGCTTTAAAGAAAAACCATCACAATCTTGGACTAGACACCATGGTTTGTGTGTCTGTCTCCCAACAGTGCCAAGCATAATACCACAAGCTAGTAGGTGGGTGAGGGCCACCAGCTGCTTTGACATTGCTAGCCAAGCTCACTCTGTGAATGTGACACAAGGGAGTGTAACAGGAAGACTAGCAAGATGGGTTCAGGGAGTCAGCGCAGCTGGTGTTGACAAGCTGTGTGAGCTCAGGCAAGACTCAGTTATCTTTACCCACAATACGGAATAAATAGACACTAATCTCTCACACGACTGACAAGGTTAGATGGGACTCCCATTAGTCAGGGTCCTCTAGAGGAACAGAACCAGTGGGATGAATATGTATATATATGTATACACACACACACACACACACACACACACACACACACACACACACACACACAGAGCAAACACTGCAGAATTGCACCTGGGAGGCTGAGAACCCCGTAGCTGCTTGGTCCTGTGGGCTGGACACCTCAGCAGTCAAGATGTCCTACAGCAGCTGTTTTTCACTGGAGAGGGTGACAATCTGGTCATGCTCAGTCCACAAGGCTGCATGCTTCAGAAGTTCCGTGGAAAACCTAGAAAGTTCTTTGAGAGCCACTGGTCCTTAGTCCATGATGGAAGCATGGAAATGCTGGTTCTGATACCAGTGAAAGAATCATCCTTGTCAGCAACGGGGCAAAATCGGCTCAGCACGAGGGAAGGGCGTGAGAGCAAAAGGCGAGAGAGCGTCCCTCTGCCACGCCCTTTTTATCTGTGTTGCTACTGGATGGGTTCACAACCTGGGCTGGTCTTCCCACATCAATTAAGGCAACTAAGCCAGCTCTTCAAATAAGGCTTCTTAGTCAGCTGATTCTCATTTGTGGCAAGTTGCCATTGAAACCAACCATAATAGGGTTGTGCACATATGTATGTGCATCTATCATATGTGTGCGTGTTCAGTTACTGGCAGCTATCACTACTACTACAACAAACACCATATGTTGAAAATATCCCCAAACAAAAATTCAGATTTAGTCATGATAACATCTCACAAAAGGGTTACCAGATCCAGGCAGCATCCCTCCAGCATACCCATGGTAATTCTCACCCACGTTTTTCCTCACCCACTCCCGAAGCAGCCACACATACAAGGATGAGCATATTTAACAGACAAAATTTCATGTGAAGCATGACTGTGTCTGTAGATATGTGAGTGTAGGTGTACACGTGCGTGTACACATTTGTAGGGCATACTTCTCCAAAATTAGAACAGTACCCGCTCAAGACTCCCAACAAGTTGCATGCCGGTCCCCTAGTCGTTAGCATGTTCTCTTCTTGCACAGACACTATCAACCACTAGGCGGCGCCTTAACCCTTCTCTTCAGCAGCATACTTGTTAGTTAACACCGGGGAGGCATCGCTGAAGGTTTTTAAGTGAATCTTTCTGAACCCACTGCGGAGCCTGCAGATCATTCCCTTAGCTGATTCCAATGTATTATGATGTGCTGGGAAACCTGAGCATTCTTTCACCCTGTGGAGATTAATTACCTTGAAATATTCATTGGATTAAATGTATTTAAACACACACTGTTTAAAGCTCAGTGCTGCAAAATGCCATCCTCAAGATATATATTACTGGCATTAAATAATTAACTTAGTATGTGAAAGGGAGGCAGAGAAGGGGAAAGGGAGGAGGGTGAGGGAGGGAGAGGGTAAGTGGGAGAAAGAGCCAGCGCATGCTCAGCTAGGGATGAGAACCAGAGCAGACGGCATCCACACTGAAGGCTCTCCATAAACCAGAAAAATCCAGCCTCACCTGCTAATAGAACTGCACACTGTCTGACCTCTCTACGCATCCTCATCTCTAACATGAGAAGGAAGGCATATCAGAAGTGTGAATCTTAAGAGACAAGTCTGAGGAAAACAGAGTCGACATGCCTAGAATGCCTGTTCATCTCTGTGTCGCTTTTAGATGGGGCTGAACCCTGGCTCTCTGTCTCCCTCCTTGCCCAGTGTCCGCATGCCATCATTCAGCTCTGGAAGAGACATCAGAGAGCATAATGGGATGGGCACAGACTTTGGCACCAAACGCCCAGACCTCAACTGTATCATGTGTCCCCTGCTCAACCCTAGGTGTGCTGCTTAAACTTGGTGCCTCAGTTTCCCCCATTATAAAAGTACCTTCTCCTGATTGGGGGTTCCTGATGAGTTATCACATATCCCTGATGAGAGCCACAGGGAGAGCACCTGCCGCACAGCCAGGGCCTTCCGGATGCTGTCTGTTTTACTTCCAGCTCAGTTCAACTGCATACATAGTATCCTCTTAGTATACTGCCTCCTCCTGTTGACCTCGGGGCCATGCTTCACAGAACTTTCAGAAGCTTCTATATAGACTGCCTGTCCCCAAAAAGGCACTTTGAATTTTCTTCTCCTTTGCACCTTGATTTGTGGCTGCTGTACGAAGTAGAGCTAAGAAACTGGTCTTATCATTATATTAAGACACGGATGTCTAATTCTGATCTCCAGGGAGACAGAAGTCTTGTCATCCTTATCCACTACCTAACCTGGGTACCTGATGGGAGCCTGAAAAGTATCTGTGGCATGACCCATTGGACCTTTGGGTACGGAAAAGCTTAGTTAAATGTCAGTGTGAGAAGGAGTATGGTTAACATACAGTGTATATTTCTATGAAAATTTAAAGACTGAAAATTCTAAAAAATGATGAGTTTTCAGGCATCTTGGTAGACTAGAGAGGAGAAGGTGAAGGCAGGTGATGCCTACCTGTCTCCCCCAGGTCTTCAGCTTCACTTACACCTAGAGCTGTATTATTTTTTTTTTAACTTTTTATTTTGAGATGGTTTTTGACTCACAGAAAAGTTAGTGAATATTAATAAATCATTAATTAATATTAACATCAATTAATATTCATAAACCCACAGCTGCCCTGAATGTTAATGTACTACCTACCACTGTCACAGGCCAGTGATCAGCATATCAATGCTACTGTTAATGTTATTAATCCGTTTAACTACACTACCGCCCTCATCTGAATTCCAGCAGGTCTCCTTGGCATGCTCTTGAGCTCCGTCAGCTGCCATGGCTCTCGAGGCTGCTGCCTCTGTGAACCAACTCTTCAATCTTCTCTTGGCTTTGGCACTTTTAAAGACCATCAGTCAATTTCATGGTGGAATAACTATAACTTGGGGTTTATTGGGTGTTTGTGTACTGGTTGATTGAGGTGCTGGGTTGGGTGGGAATGTCACAATGGTGTCACCCGGATGGCTCTTGTTACTTGTGCTAGTTAAATTTGATCACTTGATTAAGGAGGTTTGTGAAGCTACATCTTTTCCCTCTTTCTCTCTTCTGGTCTTTATTTTTTTAAAAAAATATTTATTTTTCTTTTATTTGCATTGGTGTTTTGCCTGCATGTATGACTGCATGAGGAGGTGTCAGATCTTGGAGTTACAGACAGCTGTAATTGTTAGTTGCCATGCAGGTGCTAGGGATTGAACCCAGGTCCTCTGGAAGAACAGTCAGTGCTCTTAACCACTGAGCCATCTCTCCAGCCTACCCATTCTTTCTTTCCTTTTGATTAAGTTTTTAGATTTTTGAGAGAAGGCCTCCCCATATATCCCTGGCTGGTTTTGAACTCTAAATCCTCCTGCCTCATCCTCCAGAGAGCTGGGATTATAGGCATGCTCCATCATGCCTAGGTCACTATTTTGCCTTTTACAAATGATAACTATTAGGAAGGATATGCCTGAGAATACCCAGATATTGTTTCTCCCCAAACCTTTCCACAGTCACTTAAACATCCATTGGTGTATTTTATGTGTGACCATTCCATGGTGTCTGGTGGTGATTGAAACAATATTTCTCATTTCATCTATGTTTACTAACTGAAATTATTCTGTAAGAAAGTGCTATTCTTTCTTTCCATTTGTTTATATAATTTTAAAATGTTTATCAGTAAGGAATTGTGGATACATACTTGTTTTATGGGTTATAATGCAAGATGTAGTTAATATGCTTATTTCTCAGTTTCTTCCAGTTAAGGTCAATGGAATTGCCTTCCAGTGGATGCTTTTTCTGCCTGTGTCCTCATCCTGTTTGAGGGGCTCCCACAAAGCTGTGCGTGCTAACCACGCAGGATACTGGTCATGTCCCTTTTATACTTGTAGGGAGAAGGTCCCAGAAGGTGGACAGCTGTTAGATACTGGCCAGGCTTAGAATCTAGGTCCCAAGATCTTCCCTGTTATAGCAACACATTCCAATCTTTGTTTACCACAGAATTCATGTATCCCCACACATCATCCCATCTACTTCCCAGAATTTGGGAGGCTGGGAGATTAGGAAACAATGAGACATATTAATAAATAGAGTATTGACAAAATTGGCCTGTACTGTTTATAAAACCAATACCATAAAAACCTAAGACAAAAGTGGCCTAGAGAGCTGGAGAGATGGCTCAGAAGTTAAGAATATGTGTTGTTCTTGTAGAGAGGACCCAAGTTCAGTTCTCAGCACCCACATCAGACAGCCTGTAATTCTAGCTCCAGGAGATATGATGCCCTCTTCTGGCCTCCATGGGCATTGCACGCCTGCACACAAACCCTCATGTAGTTATAAACATGTAAATATAATTTTTTTTTCGAGACAGGGTTTCTCTGTGTAGTTTTGGTGCCTGTCCTGGATCTTGCTCTGTAGACCAGGCTGGCCTTGAACTCACAGAGATCCTCCTGGCTCTGCCTCCCGAGTGCTGGGATGAAGGGCGTGTACTACCACTGCCTGGCTGTAAATGTATTTTTTTTTTAAAGTGGTGGTGGGGGTGTTATAAATTAAATGATGGTAAAGATATGGATCAGATACTAGTTTCAAACTCTCGCACCATAAGAAACACTTAAAGAACGGATATAAAGAAGCCGAACAGGATTTGACAAAATCTTTGACAGAGTCCTGATTTTTTTTCTAAGAGCTATAAAATCATTTTGAGGTTTGAATTTGGACTGAATATTATTTACAAGGGAGTTATTGACTTTGTAATCTGTTATTTTACAAATAATGCATTATAAACTAAATTAGCAACATCAAATTGTTACTTTATAACTTCTTAAATTTCTCAGTTGTGATCATACTGTTACCGTCTTGTGGAAGAAACATGCTTGTTTTTGAAAGATCTGTGCTGAACTATTCAGGAGAAAAATGCTTTGATGTCTGAAATTTATTCTCACATAATTTGGAAAGGATCGTAGTCGCCACAGTTGAGCAGTTGTGGCAGAGGACTAGCTGTTAGCAGCTGCTCAATCTAGGTGTGTGATGGTTTCCTCTTTTGGAGTTTTCCACACTTAAAATCTTAAAAGCCTGAGGGAAAACGACACCTATGATCCTGTTTTCTATTCTATGCATATCTAGGACACACGGTCTCAAAAGGTAAGGGATGCCACATTGTATCACAATATCTAGTTTGGGCTGTGGAAGCATAGGCTGGCGTGGAAGTCAGAGCCCCGGTCTCTGCAAAGCTGAGCTCAAATCCCAGCTCCTTTGTTCTTTCATTTGCCAGTGCCTTCTGGGCCTCAGATAACGCAGCTATAACAGGAGGCCAGAGAGATGTTATTAATTGTGAGAATCACAGGATTAATTTATCCATGTTGTATAAAATGCGTATGTGGAACGCGTACACATAAGCCTGCGAGCAGCAGCTGCTGTGTTGTATGTCAAAGGCCAGACTGTGAGCCTGAGAACCTTTCAGTTCTCCTGGGGAGTTGCAGAATCCACTTGGGGAAGAAGATCTGGGGATGGTGCAGGGCAGGCTGGAGTAAGGTCTATTCCCTTACTCCTTAATTGCTTGAGACAATTTTAGCAAATCAGAGTATACTTAATCTTCTTGGCTAAAAGAATTAACCTGTTAAATGTAAACATTCAAAAACACTTTGCAGTGTTTCAATGTTCTGTTTTTTTCATAACTGCATGTAAAAAAAAAAAGGCACAAACTAAGAATTCTCCTAAAAGAGAAAGGTTGACATTTGGATATCATTATGCAAAAGGATGACTCTTGACTCTTACATCATACCATATAAAATTTAAATAGTTCATAGACATAGATGTAAGTTTCAACCACAAAACTACAAAGAAAACACAAGAAAAAGGTTAGTGTTCTTCTGCTTGGCACATAATTCTGTAGGACACAAAAGGCATGAATTTGAAAAACTAGTGAAGCTGGACTTCATCAGAAGACAGTGTCTTCTAGAGCATCATTAGGAAAAACACAAAGCACTTCTTAGACTGCTCCAAAAAAAATGTTTGCAAAAAATCTTGCCCGAGAAGAAATGCATATCTAATATAATACGTGAAAGAGTCCTTACAACTTAAGAGTAAGGAGGCCAGCAATGTAATTAAAAACGTAGGTGACTGTTTGAATACGCACCTCTCTAAAGAAAAGAGACAGCTGTCAGGCAAACGCACAGGAAGATGTTCTGCAGCATTAGTTGAAAACAACCCACACCCATAGACGACTAAAACAATCCCATGTGTTGGCAAGAACACAGTGCAACCAGAACTTCGTCCACCGTGGGCAGGCTTGCAAAATAAGAAGGCCGCTTCGAAAAACAGTCGGGCAGTTTCCTATGAAGTCAAGAACACCCTTCCCCTAGCACCCAGAGGTTCCATTTCTAAGTATTTACTCCAGAAAACGGAAAACATAGCTCCACACAGAGACGGTATGTGTGAATGTTCATAGCAGCTTCATTCACAATAACCCGAAATCTTGAAGTGGCCTAAGTGTCCATCAGCTGCCGAGTGGATGAGCACACTCCAGTATGCTGGATAGATACAGAGCTCCACAGTAACAGAACAAGGGGTGAACATGTGAGAACATGAATGTGCTCAGAAGCGCTGCAGCAAATGAGAGAAAGCGGACACCAAGGTCCACACCTCACATCATCCCACCCGTGTCAAAGTGGAGCACCTTCATCCGTTTTCCCGAGAAGTAATCTAGTGGTGACGGGCGGCGGCCTGGCTTGTGGAGATTTCATGGGACAACTCCCGCTAGGAGGGATTTGCTTGGCTCTGTGGAGCTGGAGCTGGAAGACATCAGAGGAGGAGCTATGGACTTCGAGGGGTGATACTTGTTTCTCATCCTGCCTCTGCTAGGGAAGAGCTGTCTGCTGTGGGCAGATCCTCTGTGGCTTGTAGGAGAGTGAGAGGTAAACTGATGTTCCACACCGGGTGGTTTCTCATAGCCAGGACAGAAGTGGCCCCAGAAAAGGGTAATTCCCTTCCCAGTGGCTTCTTCTGCTTCACTCCTGTTGATATATCTTGCTCCAGCTCCCTGCCTCAGCTTAGTAAATGAAAGCACAGGCCAGCAGACTTCTCACCAGCACTAACACTCAATGGGGCTTCTTTCTGACTACTTAGCCACCCACATCCTGTTTGACCTTGTGCCTGGCACCTGTTGTCTATAAAATGAACACTGAGATGGGCCATTGAGATGGCTTAGCAGGTAAAAGTGCTTGCTGCTAAGTCTGATGGTCTTCATTCAATCTGCAAGACTCACATCCTGGAAGGAGAGAACCAGCTCCTCAACGTTGTTCTCTAAACTCCACATGCGTGTTGTGTCATATTCACACCTACATACTTCACACACGCACACATGCACACACACACATACACACACATACACACATGCACACACACACATACACACACACACACACACACGCACACGCACACACCACACACACACACACACACACACACACTGAAGGGAGGGTATTTTATGTGAATGGGTGTTTTACACATGCATGCAGGGCCCACAGAAGCCAGAAGATGATGCTGGATCCCCTGGAATTGGAGCTACAGATAGTTGTTAGCCGCCATGGTGCTAACAACTGAACCCGGGTCCTCTGAAAGAGCAGACAGTGCACTTAACTGCTGAGCCATCTCTTCAGACTCCGTATGCATTATTATTATTATTATTATTATTATTATTATTATTATTATTTAAAGAGTGTAGGCCAATCAGTGCCATGGGAAGCAGTTTCAGCAGGTTCATTCTGGGTTTCCACCGAGGCATGAAGAGACAGCAGAGCTCAGCAAACAGCCACACGTGGCTGTCTGTGGGGGGAGCCAGGCTAAGGCCAGGAGCCTGGGCTGTGGTCAGCCTTGAACGGAAAGGTGGACTTGGTGTGAGTGTGGCAGGGGAACAATAAAGTCAGGATGTCCCCAGAAAAGCATCAGTGGGCACTGTGGGGTGTGTCTGAGCACTGTGCCTTTTCAAAGGAACATCATTTCCCAGGGCACTGCCAGGGGAGCCAGGGGTGCCAGCTCCACTCTCCTGCACACAAATCAGTCCTCAGTAGAGAACACCGACTTGGCTCTATCCAATCTTTCTGGATTCCTGGTTTTCAAAGAAAAGTGGTCCATGACATTTATAAGCTGAGATGCTAAGACGACAGAAACAAAATCTAACTTCGGCTGCCTCTTTGGAGTGTCCAGTATTTTAGAAAGGTGTGCAACTGTGCCTCTCAGGATGAGTGACATTTCCTCCTGGAGTCAACTGCTGGCCCTAGAGCTCAAGCAACCTGAGCAGACAGGGCCTGCCTTCTGGGTGTTCTCCTGTCTTCTCTGTCCACCCAGGGAAACACTGTCTGCTCTCTGCAATATGAAAGTGGACACCAGTGCATACAGTGTGCCGGGACCTGGCTAGGAGGCAGGGGCATGGATGGCTGCACAGGTCTCCTTGCCGTCTCTTGGCCTCTACTGGCTAGCAGCATCTACCATGGGTGAGGAAATGGCAGAGCACCACAGTCAACCCTGTGGCCTCAGCTTCCAAGACCAATCCTTCAGAAGAGGGGCCTGAACAGCTTCCACTGGGCTAAACCATTCGCCTCTTAGGCAGACGGTGGCTAATTTCAGCCAGTCACCCTTTCGCTTAAAACTGTGAGGCCTGTGCTTCTCAGATGGTCATGCTGGGTACGCTTCAAGCTTGAAGGAGTATTTTGTCTCTGGTAAACAGACTTTGGGAGCTTCTGTGTGCCTTAGTTTCCCTGCATATTGTGATTGATGAACCCACTTCAAAGGTTCCTTGTGAGAAGTGAACGACAGGAAAACAGCTGTGGCTATTCCGTCAACGACAGGCTGGCTACAGCTAATTTAGAGTTGTCCCCCCCCACACACACACACACAGGAAAGGATCACATAGAGCAGGATGCTTGAGATGTAGGTTTGTCTTGTGAGCCCAGCCATTCTCGGTATGGCATCCTTCAGATCCAAGTCAGGTGAGCTCAGCTAGCTGTTTTAATAAACCCTCTAGGTGATTCTGAGGTAAATTGGAGAACAAAAGAACTTTTGCTTTCAACTAAGAGAATGTGTACATTAATTGGTCTTCTGTGCCAAACTTGAAGAAGTGTAATTTTCCTTAAATATACCTATCATCACAATTGTATCATTTCAAAAGCTGATGAGCTGAAGAAATTCTGAACAATATTTCTAATCCTTCTGGTTTTTTTTTTTTTTTAGTTAGTATCAGTTAGAATGCTTTGAGAAGTAGATGACAAAAATGCCTCACTGAAACTGGCTGAAGAGACAGGCAAAGGTTATCAGTGCCTCTGCTGAGAACACAGGGGACCCAACATGGAGCATCCATCAGGGTGTGGCCGCTCTGTGAGTTTCTCTCTTCTGTGTGCACCTGGTTGCGGGCTAGCCTCAGAGGGGTATGATGGCTACAGTAGTTCCAGATGTCACACCCACGCTTGACAGAGCTGTGAGGAAGAAGCCTGATCCTGGCTTTCTCTTTAGGAACCTGAGAGGCTCCCTGAAGTTTGTCTGGGTTAAATCACCATTCTGCCGATATAAAATGCTCCTGTCAGCTCATCTGGACATAGAACCATTGCGTGTGAGTATTTCCTAGGACATTCTGGAAGGATTTCTCTAGTCTCGTTGGCTAATTGTGACATGCCCACCTCCAAACCAGGGACCCGAAAAACAGTCAGGGCACGATTGGCTTATACCAATCTTTCTGGTGCTTTCAATGGTTTTCACTGCCCCCAACCCACACGAAGCACACATGTTGAGGTTTGACTCCTCAGTTCCTCCTATTTGGAACTGGGAGCCTTTCAGGGAATTATGTAGGATGAGGCGATATGAAAGCAGAGTGGACCCCCCTAGCCCACTATGAGCAGCAACCTCTTGAAAGAAGGCTGACATGCATGCAGGAAGAACAGCCTGTGAGCATGAGGCAGATTTGGCCAAGGCAGCAGAAACCAGGGAGCATCAAATGTGGGAAGAGTGACAGGGGGCAGGTTTTCCCTCAGAGCCTTTGAGGGAACTGTCCTGTAAGCAGTGTCCTCTTGGCCTTATAGCTTCTAGGTCTGGAGACAGGAAGTGTCCGCTGTTTAAACTACTCACTGGGTGTTACCTTGTCGTCACAGGTCTAGGAAATCAAAAATGCAGACGTCATCTGAGTGCAGGACAGCCCACTGTCGTTAGCACCATATCTCCCGGGTAACGAATGCTGTTCTCAGACGGGAGACACAGACACCTGAGCTGGAGGGAGCCTCAGCCGAGGGATCCTGGGTGGTGACGGATTTCTGCATTGAGGGTTGAGAATGAGGGTTGGATCAAAACTCCTGGGATACCTAATGAAAGAATAAAATAAATTAAAAAAAAATTAAAACCAACATCCTCCCCCAACCTTACCTAAGCCCAGCAAGAGTGTAGATTTGCAGACCGATGGCCATGTGCTGATGTTTGAAGAAAGTATATTTGCTTATACATACATGCTCCACATTATATTTCTAATTGTTTTGCATTTCTTTGCACTGAGTTGACTTTTTAATCTGTCATCAACTATGTATTTTTAAATTTTTCTTGTGTTCATATACCTGTACTCACAGGTATATTTGCCCGTATGTGCATACGTGAAGGCCAGAAATGGATTTTCAGTAGTCTTCCATCTTATCACTCTCCATATTATTTTTTTAATCAGAGTCTCTCATTGGATGCAGCTGAAGCTCCCCATGTCAGCTATATCGACTGACTATCAGGCTTCCAGGGTCTGCCTGTTCGCCTCCCCCATCCACTTTCTCTTCTTTCCCCATCCCAGCACTGGGATGACAGACACATAGGCCGCTGTGCTCACTTTTGCCTGAGTATTGGAGACCTGAACTCAAGTCCTCATGTTCGCACAGAGGCATGCTACCCACTGAGCCATCTCCCTAGCCTCTAATTTTTAAAAACAGTTGTAGAAGTTCTTTGAGAATTTCATACAATGTGTTTTGATCAGACTCGTTCCCCAGGTCCTCCAAGATACAGCCCCAGCCTCTTATTTTTGAAAATAAGAAACTCTGCCTCCTTGTAAACAAAACAAAAAGCTTCTATCTGTGTCTGTCCCACTCCAGCCGGAGGCTTTGGAGGTGCCCAGAGCACTCAAGGATGAAAAAGGCCAGAGATGAGAGACTGAGCCGTTCTCGCTGCATAATGAGTACCCAGCAGCTTGCCTGGCCTCCGGACAGTCCTACAGCCTCGAGTGCTGGAGATGTTTCCACACAGTTGCTTTAGCCTGCTGTGACCATGATCATCAGCTGGGTGGGTAGCCAATGGGACGTTAGTGTTGGGGCAGTAGGATTGTTTTGAAATGCAGGAAACAGCTGTGCAAGAGAAAGGACCCAGCACCTTACTGACTGGGCATGCTGTGGTAATTGTCTCACCTCCCTACCCCAGTGCCCCTGTCCACACAATGGAATTAATGGGACATCATGTATTATAGGCCACAGTAGGGGTCTGATAAAATAATTCCTGTGAAAGAGACTTGATAAGTGTCAGATTCCTCCTCATTGTCTTTCCATTAAGCTCCTAAAATTAGCCTTGCATTTTATTGATGGCCAGGCTGTGGGCTGAGGACAAATTTATTTGGAGATGTGGCAGGTTGAAGGCCCCCTCTGCCCACACACCTAGCCTCCAACAGGCCTCATGATCTCACCACCTGTGGGAGTCTAACAATTCAATTATTCGTTCCCAGAACTTGACTTCCCTGTGCATTATCTTATTTGATATGTGAGAAACAAGAAGATTCTGCTGTCATTTCTATGAATAGAACATGATTAAACAGTTGTCAGCAAAGCAGTACAAAGGAAGGGTTTAGACTCAAAAAGGCTCACAATTGAGCTCTGAGAGGTCACAATGGCGTCTATCATCTGAGATGGAAATATGGCTTCCCTTCCCTCTCAGAGTGACAGGACCTCTTCCAGCCTTTCATCTCTGGGTTTCGGCTCAGTTCAGCAGCAGAATTAGCCATCTGCCCTGGGCTGAAACACAAGTCGAGTGCATCCATTGATGTCCAGTTTATTGGAGCAGCAATTTAGATTTTAAACAGTAATTAAGATGAGTGAACCAATTTTCTCTGCTTTTTTAGGAGGAACAACCTGTCCCGGGGTTTGCTAGACACATTTTCTCCGGAGCACATTTAACACAGAAAGCCAGCAATGCAGGGACTTTCCCAAGATGGGTGTTTGAGAAACAACAATTAGGGCTGGAGAGGCGGGTTCTACCAAATCTGAGGACCTGTGTTCAATCTCAGGAACCCAGAGATTGGTAGAAGGAGAGAATTAACTCCTGAAAGTTGTCTTCTGCCCCCTACATGTGCTCTGAGGTACCGCCACATGAATGTACTGGCACACCTGCACCCACAAATAAATTTAATAAATAAAGTTTTGGGCAACTAGTACAGCAACACAGGGAACTTGTCTCTCTGAGTTCCAGTTCAGGAGCTATGCATGTGGCCACAGGGTCCAGGATTAAATCCGAGCATCTCTTCACAGTCCAGGCCATTCTCCCTCAGATGGCAACATTTGTGTTTTCTGTGAGGGGTAATGTTGAAAAAAAAGATGGATACATATTCTGGTCACAGGCTTCAGAATCTAAAACATAAGAAGAGCCATGTCAGACTTTCCCAGGTAAATAAGGGAGTCACACACTGATTCCCCTGCTGTCAGTGTGTGTGTGTGTGTGTGTGTGTGTGTGTGTGTGTGCGCGCGCGCGCGCGCGCGCGCGCGCACTCACAGGCTTTCTAATATCTTGACCCTCATGAGCATCCTTGGTCTGAGAAGAGGGGATGTGGGAGCATCAAGGGCTGCCCATCACAGATGAGGATGCTGATGAATCAACAGCCACCAAATGGTCCAGCACTGAGGCCAAGCTCCTCTTGTGGCTAGTCATCGGTGTCCATAGAGCTATCAACTTGGCCCATCTTGTGGATGACTCTGTGTGGGTGCCTGTGCATGCATGTGGGACTGTCTGAGTGCTAGTGTGTACACTTGTGCATAGAAACATTAAGTGGAAAAGGAACAGAAATAAAAAAATGGAGAACAATTGCCCAATTAGCTGTCTGTGCAATTACAGGAATGTGACATCCAGTTAGAAATGCAATGATCATTTAAAGCTAAATTGCCCGTTTTGAAAGTGTCCTTGTGGCTTAGTCGTCATGCCAACAGTTTCTGAGAGTGGCGGCTGCCTGTTGCTTTTGAGAGGCAGGGCACAATAGCTCCTTCACAGGGCCCAAATGGCTCCCTTAATTAACAAAGTAGAAGTGTGTGTATGTGGTGGTGGGGAGGTGGGAGATGGGAGGGTGGGGAGGGAGGGCACAATGAATTCCCTCTTCACTGATTTCATGGTCTACCAGGGTGGCCTCAGGGTGAGGCTGGGAATCCAGCCTGATCACGGGCACTGTGCATCAGGTGATGGTCTCTTTTCAAAGCAGGATGACGCAATGTAGGGAAGAAGTGAATGAAATCAGAATAGAGGCCAATTGGTAGGTCCCAGAGATTCAACACCATTAACTGAGGACCAGCTGGTTTTCTATTAACATCTACTGGCATCAGAAAACCACCGGAGAAATAATCCTGCAAGACTCCCCTCCTCTGCCTTTAGGAGCCTGGTCTCATGGACTGCCTTGCTTGACCACCCAGGGCCCCTCCCCAGGACACACAGGAACCTTTGGTATTGTTACCTCTTGGCATCATGCCCAACTCCTGTCCACCATAGAGAGCACAGGCTGGAATTTGAAGTGATCCACTGTTCCCATGTGTGTCAGTTTGGCTCCTCAGAACTCAGTCAGAGGGGGGCCAAGTGAAATCAGGATGTAGGTCCAGCTTCTGACAGCCCTCTGCCTGGGGTAGCAGCTCAGATCCAAGCTCTGCCTGTAGGGAATGCTTAACAGGCATACACACATGAGAGGATGTTTCTAAGAAACTCCCATCAGCCCGCTCCTGCCTCCCACGTTGCAAAGCACAGTGTTCATGGTGGTCACAGTGAAGAGCACAGATAGGCACCTCCTTAAGAGAGGCAGGTCTTTTGGGTTTGGACTTCCTGCAGTTTCTGCTGCTTTACAAAGCTGGGGGATTTGGCCATTTTCTTTGAGTGTTCTGAGCATTGGGGAGCCTTGCCTGTAAAATAGGAATTAGAATGGTGCCTACCCCATTAATTATTGGGAAGAGTAATTAAGCAAACGCATGAGATGGGCCTACGACGCCAGTGCAATTGAAGTACTAAAACAGAGGAGTGCATTTACTATACTATAGATACATTATTTCTTTCAGAAAGTTGGCTCAGTGGGAAGGCTGGGCTTCCCAGACAGGATCCAGCAACCAATCAGCTTTGTATACAGACCCTGAGGCCTGGGTGCTGAGGGAAGCTGGCTGACCTACCTTGTGACTCATCTTCATTTGGTCTTTGTGGATTCTTCCTAAAAAGTATCTCTCTGTGTGGCAGGGTCCTGTGTTGTTTTTCCCTTTGGGGGAGGGGGCCAAGTAGGCACAGAGTCAATGACACAGACTCTGGGAGAATGTTGAAACAACAAGCTCAGTTTATTCAGGAAGAGGCAAGCCTTATATACTCTTCACCCTGCCCCAGGGGGAGGTCTGATGAATATGCACCTGCAGGTGTGACATGGCTGCCTCTCATTGGTCCAGGTCATCTCCACATCATGTTCTCAGCTGCTGTTGCTGAGGCCCTTAAGCAGGCCAGGTTGGCTCTCAGAAAGTATCTTATTCCTGGTTTGGGCTGGCTGGCCCTCAAGCCTGTTAGGGTTGAGCCACCCCACATCTGTGGCTGATCTCTTCTACCTGGAGCCCTTCAGTGTAGCTGACAACCACAGGACACAGCTAGTGGTTTTTGTACTATTAGGGAGTGCCTCATGGTCAACTGCGTGAGATGTAACCCATTCCAGCCTCTTTCCTGCCTGTGAGCTACATTTCAGCTTGAATAACTGCCCCACTTCTCATGATGACATTCCAGTAGAGCAGCCCCCATTTAGACCCAAATAGCCGCCTCTTCCTTGCAGTGAGTTGTTTCAATTCTCCAAAGCCCATTTCCTGAAGTCAACACCCCAGTACCATTCTTCCAGTAGTCTAACTATTAACACCATGTAGCTGAACTGTGACTCAGTCCCATTCCCAGCATGACAAGACCCCGACCTATACAAGAAGTTTCCCCTCTCTGTCCCTGACGAGAGCCTTTCTCAGGTTCATTCCAAAGTAAACCTGTCCCTGTTCTTCAGCCACCTCCTGTCTTCCTTTGTTTCTGACAACCTGGGGCCTGGGTCAAGGCCTGAGTATAGCAAAGAGGAAATAAATGCCCATCTTAGGATACTGGCCGTGAGGGAAAGGATGTAAGGACTGCTTGGGTCAGGGGCCATGATTCATTCCAGGTCTAGGGATGTCTCAAGAACAGACTGCATACAGATATGGGACACATGTTTCATGTCCTAAGGGAGGAGGGGACGGTCTCTAAGATGGCTGGACCTCAGGTGACTGTGGATCTTGGGACCTCTCTTTATTCCCTTCTTGCCTCCTCCATGCTGTGGAGTCACCTTACCTGTCCTGGTAATGTTAACCCCAAAGATGGGAGGAAAAAGACCACTGTCCCAAATCATCATGGCCAAATTAATTAAAGCAGGCTTTTTTTTTTAAAATTGGTGTACACAGGCTGCCTCCTGCCAAAGTAAGGTTCAAGGGTCAACATTGGATGTGAGGAAGACAAAGCTTTTATAGCTCAGTGGTAGGGGCTTTCCAAATGGGAGATTTAGTGGGCAAAATAGGTGGTGTTATAGGAGCAGAACATAAACATAACACATTAGTCATAATGACCTCCTGAAACAAAGACTTGATTGTAAGGTGGCCATAAGGCAGTCCTAACAAGGTAGCCATAACAACCCCTTTGAAACAAAGGTAGGTTTGCAAGATGGTTACTAACTTTTTGAAACAAAGACATGAGTGCCATTGCTGGAACAGGCAATAGAGAACTATTTGTAGTTAAGGTTACAGGTGGGGCACAGCCTAATCCTTGGAAAGTTTAATCATAAACAGAATGAACCTAATTTGTCTTTACTATAAGATGGCTTTTAAGCATAAGATGGAGGCAGGCTGGTTCTTCAGCAAACATGGAGGAAGCACACAGGCTCTCTAGCACCTGTAACTGTCAGATCCAAAGGAAACGCCATTTCCCCAAATTCCAAAAGGAAGAAGGAGCATATGTATCTGTGGTACCTATTATCATATCCAAGCACAAGCTGGCCTCTGGGATCCCTCAGAATCACAAGTACCTGTTACACATCTCAAAGTCCATGCTAGCATTCTAGCTCTTCTCACCTCCTCCCCTACCATGAATTCCCACCAGTTCACTGGGTTGTTTCCCCCTAGCCACTCATTCTCATTATAACCCTATTATTTCTTAATATGCGCTCTCTCCTCTCTCTCTCTCTCTCTCTCTCTCCCTCTCTCTCTCTCTCTCTCTCTCTCTCTCTCTCTCTCTCTCTCTCCCCTCCCTCCTCCCCTCCCTCCTTCTTTCCCTTTCTCTCTCTGCTCTTATTCTGCTTTTCTCCTATCCTTGTCCAGTCTTCTGGCCATGTTCAATCTACTTTCTTCTCTGTTATGGACTCTTCCAGATGCCTCTGGTTGTTTTCTCTCTCATTTCTACAATAAAAACCTTCCCCTTAACCATACCATGAAGCATTCATGTCAGTTATACAGAACAGCTTTCCATACCTTCTAATCCTTCTCAAACAGTACCACCAATTGGGGACCAGGTATTCAAACCTATGAGCCTATGGGGGCCATTCTCATCCAGACCACCACAGCTGGGAAAGCAGCTGAATGCTGATAGCAGAACTTCATGGGCCATCCTAGGAGGAGGAGCTTGTAAGACAGTAGTGCTGAGAGCCATGTGGACAGTAAAGGCACTGTTCAAGAGGTTTTAGGGAGAGAACAATATTAACAACTGGGCTAGAGATCATTCTTGTGATAATTTGGCAAAGAGTGTGGCTGCTTTCTGCCCTTGTCCTAAGAATTTGCCTGGGGCTAAATTAGAAATTAATGAGCTAATTTCTTTGGTGGAGGGGATCTTAAGATAGCTGAATATTGACTCTCTTATGTGGTTATTTGTCATCATTCTTATGCTGGTCTATAATAAAAAAGAACAAATGGGACAAAAAAAAAGAGAAGAATCCCACAAAACATGTAGTTTGAAGAGAAAAAGAACATCAAAATATTTAAAGTTGGAGCCGAGGCTTACACTTGTGTAAGAAGAGGCCTGATTCACATTGGAATAAAGAGAGGGGTATCTTCACGGCAAGATCCCACCCAGCTAAGCTTCCAACCTGGGAAAAGGCAAAGGCCTAAGGAATTTTCTACTCCTAAAAACCAACAGCAAAACAAATCTGCTGTAAATGTGATTCATGGAGGGCAGGGTCCATCCCAAGCTGGCAGCAAAACTTGGCAGCATCATCCACATGGTTCTGACTTTAGAGTCATGAAGGACACAGGAGTAAGGAGGCTTTGCAATCTTCTTCCAAGGTTAAGGGGAGCTGCTGAAGCCAGGCAATGTGGATCAGGGCAGGCCTTGCATGAAAACCCTGAGAGGACAGGAGGCCCTGAGGGGTCATTGTATGAAGCTGTGAAAGTGAAGCCTGGGTTGTGTTGGAGACATAAGATGTTGAATGCTAGAGCCATGAGGTATCTGCCAAGGGGATCTGTAGACAGGGACTGGAACCAGCCCAAGTGGGAGAAGTGTGCTTTCTTCAGCAATGCTGGGAGGGAAGAGCCATTTAAACTTTGATATCAAACATAGAGTTACAAGATGCATGGTTTGCCCTGTGGGGTTTTGATCTTGCTTTGGTTCAGTATTTCTTCACTCTGCCCCATCCCTCCTTTCTGGAAAGGCAGTGTATAATCTGTGCTATTTTGAAGTATGTAATTTTTATTTTGATTTTACAGAATGTTACAGTTACAAAATTACCCTGAGTTCCAGAAAACATTTTGAACTTTTAAACATTGTCAAGATGGAAAGACAATGGAGATTTCTGAAGTTGAACTAAAACCATACTGCATTATGATATGGGCATGAGTCTATGGGAACCAGGAAGTGGAATATGGTGATGTGCGTGAGAATGACCCCCATAGGTTCATAGGCTTGACTACTTGGTCCCTATTTGGTGGAAGGAACCATTTGGGAAGTACTAGGAAGTGTGCCCTTGTTGGAGTAAGTGTGTAGCTGGAGGTAGACTCTTTGGTTTCAAAAGACTCCTGCTATTTCTAGTGTGTTCTCTGCTCCCACTTGTAGATCAAGGTGTAAAGTCTCAGCTGTTCCTGCCACCGTGTCTTAGCTTTAACCCTTTGGAACTGTAAGCCCAATTAAATGTTTTCTTACGTAAGGTGACTTGGTAATGCTGTTTTCTCATAACAATAGAAAAGGAACTAGTACAAGAGGGAAGGCAGGCACTAGGAAACTGCCAGTCAGTGCCCAGCAGTGTCATCAAGAATGCAAGCTGCCCCATTTCTCAACTCAGGGGATGCCCATTACAGGCCCTTCTTCAGTCTCAGGATGGCTGCTGTGACTACGCCCGTCTGGACTAGCACCCATCTCCTCATGAGGTGAGGCCAGAGAGTAAGAGATCTCCCATGAAAGGTCACTATTTCTCTTCTGTTTGTTGGGCCATTTCTGGGTACCTTAGACCTTCAATGGTAATCTTCTTTGAACATATATCAGAAGAAGTCTGGGACTCTATTGGAAAGGAATCAGGGAGAAAGATTGTTTTGGAGGGCAAGCAGGTACTAACATATTCACACTGGCCCAGGACTTAGGGCTGGGACTTCCTCTTGCTTCCTGAGGGTTCATGGCAACCTCGTTAGGGAAGCAAGGGCTGGTTTAGTCATTTGACCAGAAGGGACACAGAGAGATTTAGAAACTGGTTCAAGCAGACACAGGTAGAAGATCCTCAGGCCTTTCTTTTGCTTCCCTGCCTTCTTGGAGTTTGTTTATGGCTTAGTGTCCTGTGGAGACCCAGAGAGCAAGATGGGGACAGGGCTGATGAGATGGTCCACTCTGCATGCAGTCCATAAGTAACTGTTCACTCTAGAATAACCCCTAACATGAATATTCTAGAACTTTGGTGCCTGGCTGTCTTCTTCCCCTATGCAAGCTACTCCAGGACTCATTGTTCTCTGAGGTCACCTCTGCCACCCACCCACAGACTACTCTTCATCATATTTTCCCTCCCCACCTTGGTGACACCTGTCTCAAGACTTCCCGTGAATGTGGATTGGTGACAAGGCCCTTCTAATGTGGGTTTGACAGGCAAGGTCCTCTTGGTGTAATAGGAAGAAGAGAAGGACTTCCTGTGGAGAGAGGCCAGGGCAGCTCTTGGGAACAGCACATCCATGAAAACCCTCTGAGTACAGCTGAGAGGAGGGGCCTGAGGGTGGGGGTGGGGTGTCTGCTTGGGTAACAACTCCCCTGAAGCAGGTGTGCTGGCTTGTTCGTTAGGAGATGTGGACCTTTCTAGCCATTTTCTTTTGGGGGTTCAGTGTGAAGCTAGGGGTTGGAAACACCTGTCAAGGAGCTGACTTTAGAGCTGTAAGAGGCCGGAGTCTCCTTGGCTGGTGGGGTTTAACTTTTGCTCCTGGAGTCAGGCAAGGACACTCTCCTTTCTTGTATGCTCTTCACACTCTAGTGGAAGAGCCATATCAAAGAATATTCATTTTCCTCCTTTGCCCTTTGAGGAGGCTCCCTGCCCGGGTGCCATCAAGGCCAGTGGCTGAGATGTCCATGCCCTGGCCAGAGAGTTGGAAGTGGCATCTGGGTCAGCCTGAGTCCTGCCTCTTTCCTAAGACTCCTTCTTTCCATTTCCAAAATGTCCCCTAATTGTGAGTAGGGGACTTCCTCCCTGGACCCCAGCCCATGGTCACTTTACCCCTTAGTGGAAGCTTTCCTTTCTCTCCCGAGTCTCTTGTAATACAAGGTCCCAAGCATAAAAGTGCAGTGAAGAGTGAAAATTTCCTAAGTGGAAGAGGATCCCTCTAGTGTACCTGACACAGTGCCATGGAAGATGACCCCTCTAGTATCCCTGATACAATGTCATGGAAGTCAGCCCCTCCAGAATCCCCAGCACAATGCTGTGCTCTGTAATTTCTCCCTGTCTGCAAATAAGACCATGGAAAGGCAGCATCATGGCCTTCAGTGAGGTGGCTCTCTTCTTCAGAAAGGAAGTCAGGAGAATCTGAATTTGAGTTCCAATTTCCTCAAAGCCAAGACATCACTAAGGGATCTTAGCAAGTCCCTTCTCTGTCTTCCGGCAGGGAAGGCATGTCAGGTCCCCCATGGTTCCAGGTCTGAAAGTCTTATTGACCACCTTCCCCTCATAGCCAGAGGTAACCCCATTCTCAACATAGAGCCTCCACTTAACAAAACAGCCATGAAAATGTTAGTGAGGTACAGACGTCACTCAAGAGACCAGTCACTCCCACTGCCACACAAGAGGAAGAGCCAGGGACTGAGCCTCAGTAGCTTCATGTTTCAGAGCAAGCACAGCTGCATACCAGTCTTTTTGGTCTCCCAGAGCCTCACCCTGGTTAGGAAAACCACAGTCAGTCTCTTAAGTCTCCTGATGTTTCTGACAAGGTCATTGTTCCTTAATCCTGAAGGATTTGAAATAGCTCTTATCTGTTGGATTTGTGTTACATGCCGCGGGCTTCCAGAGTTCTCGTTAGCTAGAAGGACATTAGCATCCACCCGAAGATCACAACAGAGCTAAGAGGGGGCCTCCAGGCCCAGGACAAAGGAGAGAAGGGACTCACAGAGGACAATTATTGGAAATAGTGACTACATCATTGCAATCCTCATACTTGCTGATGAACCAGTGAGACCCGGGTGTGTGTGTGTGTGTGTGTGTGTGTGTGTGTGTGTGTGTGTGTGTGTGTCATGGAGTGACCCAAACAGTGGTATTATCCTAAAGGAAGCCTCCTAGGCCACCGCCACTGTCCTAAATCTCTCAAGGTGAAGCAAAGAAGAGGACTCCTAAACACAGGTAAGAAGAAAAGTCTTTTTCTAGTTTACTCCAGGAAGTCATCAGCAACATGGTCAATCACTACACTCCCATTAAAAATAACATAACAGGATGGTAAACATCCCAGGAAAAGTCCCCATAGCTCAATTACTTATCTTCTGTGTTTGAAATTTAGGGCCCTGCCGGGCGGTGGTGGCACACACCTTTAATCCCAGCACTCGGGAGGCAGAGCCAGGTGGATCTCTGTGAGTTCGAGGCCAGCCCGGGCTACCAAGTGAGTTCCAGGAAAGGCGCAAAGCTACACAGAGAAACCCTGTCTCGAAAAACCAAAAAAAAAAAAAAAAAAAAAAAAAAAAGAAATTTAGGGCCCTGTAATTCTTACTGGGGGGCAGTCCTGTGTAATGTAGGGTGTTTAGTGGCACCCCAACCTCTGCCTCAAAACCACTTCACCCCCAGTGATGACAAGAAGAAAATGACACTGCTAACTGTCTTCTGGGGACAAATTGGTCCCTGCCCGAGAAATACCGCAATAGAGTAATATAGTCCATTTTTAAAAAATTAATGTGATAGCATACTATTTTTGTTTGAGCCACTATTTATTATGTGAATGTTATGTCAGGCATTGTGTGAAAACATTACAGGTGGGATCCCATTTATCTGTGACTGGTGGATGACCAGATGCATTTATTTTCTTTTATTGGAAGACACAAAGCAGCAGAGTCTCCCAGTTTCTCTAGTTAATTTCCTGGTTCTTCAGCTGGCTCCTGCCTCACCCAGGAAGCAGGAGAGATGGTGCTGGGCAATGTATTTGTCAGGTTCACGTGGCTATAATAAAACACCGGAGGCAGACTAATTTTATAGAGGTTTGTTTAGATCCCAATCTGAAGGGCTGGAGTTCTAATAGCACAGTGCAGATTTTGCCATGTCACCTCAAGATGAATGGTAACTGTGGCAGCATTTATGGAAGGAAGAGGTCCCCTTGCTAATCAAGAAGACAGACAGACAGAGAGAGGTTGAGGGGAGAAGATTGGGGTCCTATAGTGCTTTCTGAGACCAACTCCCAGTTAGCCTAAGGTTCTACCACTAGACACCACATCTTAAAGATCTCACCTTCCAATATAATCACATTAAGGACCATGCTCCAAACATAGAAACCTTTGGTGAACACATTTAAACTACACGGAAACCATAGCAAGCGAGGAGTCTGGACCTTGGCACCTCTCAGGGCATCTGTTCACCCTGTTTGAACCTGGGTCTTTCCATTTACAAGATGTGCACAGTAGTTCCTGCCAGGCAAGGTTGTGAGTCTGAAAAGCCAGAACCTGGAATGAGAGGTGTGCTAGCTGGTTTTTGTCAACTCAACACAAACAGACATATCTAGGAAGAGGGAGTCTCTATCAGGAATTGCCTCTATCAGGTTGCCCTGTAAGCAAGTCTGTGGGGGAATTTTCCTGATTGATGATTGAGATGGAAGAATCCAGCCTACTGTGGGGGGTGCCATCCCTAGGTAAGTGGTCCTGGGGTGTATAAGAAAGCAAACTGGGCAAGCGAAGAGAAGCAAACCAGTAACCAGCTTTGGTTCCTGCCTCCAGGTTCCTGCCTTGAGTTCCTGCCTTGCTCCCCATCGCCCCATGATGTATTACTATAATCTGTAACCAAATAAATCCTTTCCTCCCCAGGCTGCCCTTGGTCATGGTGTTTTGTCATAGCAGCAGAAAGCTAACAAGGACAAGAGAGAATCCACCAGCTTTGTTTACGGCCATCTACTCAATTCCTGCTGCCGGACTTGGTTCTTCATAGATGATAAATAAATATTCCTTGAGTGAATAGTTGATGAAGAAAGTGTTTGTTATCTGTCACAGCCACTGGTGTGAACACTGAACAGCAAAAGCCATCAGCCAGCAGACCTCAGGGACAGCATCACCTGAACACTGAATGCAGACACCTCTGACCTGGGAGGATGAGAATGTCAACAGTCGCATGTCCTCTGAGTGACTGCAAGTGTGAAAAGCCCTGAGAGGTGAGGATTCAGAACCAGCCCTCTAGCAGTGGTCAGGGGAGGCCTTCTGCCTGGAGCCATCTAGCCTGGATCTTGGGCTCTAGGGAAGTTTTAAGATAGAACTTTAAGATAGGCAAAATATTCATACACATAAAATATTTTTTTAAATTGAAGCTTTAAATAATGAACTCTAGTAAAAGAAAACATTTCCACGCAGCTTTAAGTACTTAATAGGAGTTAAAAGTAATTAGGTGAACAAAAGTCTGTTTTGTTCCAATTCAATAAGTGTTTTTTATTCACTTCATTGTCCTTTGTGATTTAGATTAATGTTTGTATGCATTTGGAAAAGGTCACATTTACCATTTGCTCAAAGACTGATGGGTGACTTCAGAAGCGAGACAGCTATGGGATGCTAGCCAGACACTGGGCTTTGTGAAGTCGCATTCCATCTCTGGCCCTGCCACATCTTGGCAGTCACCCTGGGTATGTGTGCCATAGCCAGCTTGGCCTCAGTTTCCTCATTTAATTTTTTAAAAATTGTATGTGTGGGTATTTGCCTACATGTATGTCTTTGCATCAAATACATACATGGTGCCCGTGAAGGCCAGAAGAGGGAATCAGATCCCCTGGAAGCAGAGTTACAGCAGGTGTGAGCCATTATATGGGTTCTGGGAATATGACTGTGGTCCTTTGGAAGAGCCTCAGCTTTCAAAACAGGGTCTAGCTCTGTATCTCAGGCTGGCCTGGAACTTGCTATGTAGCTCCGGGCACTGCCAGCCTCGTGTTCACTATAGCTCAACTCAAAACAGTAGTCACAGGAAGCCGGAGCCTCTACCTACCAGAGCCCCGCCCTTTCCTGGTCTGGTCTGCTCTGCTCCGAAGGGAGCCCCATTGCCAGGACCCCTGGCAGCTGTAGGCTTCTGGTGCGTGCAGAGGGTCTGTCAATGGTGCTAATGACAGGAGGTTAGAACACAGGAAGAGAGGAGAGGCTGGGGGGGAGGTATTCCTCTGGTCCTCCTTTTGGCAGTGGCTGGGTGACAGTTCGTCTTAATTGTGGACTAGATGGAAAGATGTTTCGGGTAGCAGTAAGACACACTTCTGGATGTGTCTCTGAGGAGTTTCCAGAAACAAATAACTAAGAGGAGATCTGCTCTGAATCTGGGCTGCGCCATCTAATTGGCTGGGAGAAAAAAAGAGGAAAAGGCAGGAAGCCTGCCAGCATTCTCTCTCTCTCTCTCTCTCTCTCTCTCTCTCTCTCTCTCTCTCTCTCTCTCTCTCTTTCCCTCTCCCTCTCCCCACCCACTTCCTGACCTCCTTGTTCTAGGTTGTGTCTCCTTGGTAGCTGCCACAGCACCAAAAAGTGGCCAACATGCTATGCTTGCCTGACAGCCCCTCTTCACGGCCGGATCTGCTCGGCAGCCCTGGTGTCCCCGTTCTGGTAACACCGCTTTCTCCCCGTGTGCTGGGATCCCTAGTGGTGTTGGCATTGTCCTGGTTGTGGCTCTGATCCGTGTCACCACCTCTTGTTCGGCATCTCAGCATTTCCACTTTCCATATTAAACTCTCTCCATGTTAAATTCTTTCCCTGTATGAAATCCCTTCCGGGTGGAATACTTACAAAGTTTCCTTCCCCTCTTCAAAGACCTGAGCTGATGCATCCCGCGGCCCCAGGCTCTGTTACAGCAGCTGACCATGGTAGGATCTCAGGAAGATCTTTCTGACTTTTTCATTGTTGTAACAGCCCCCAAACGGTGAGTTTTTATTTATTTTTCCAGGCTTGTCCCTTGGGACCCCCACCCATTTTTTATAACCATATCATTCCAAAACCATAAGGAGCAACTAATGTGAGGGCTAGCCTCAGAAAAATCCACGACTAAATATCTGAAGTTCTTAAAATTTTGGACTAGTTAATTTCTAATTTTTTTTTCAAGCCTAAGGTTCTAAGAGTGTTGATCTACATAACAAATATAATCAGGGAGCCAAAATTAGTTATCTCTGACCTCTATCCTTCTAGTCAAGCACAAATCATGAAGGAAAGGGCTAGTCTGGTAGAGAGTCCAATGCAGAGTCAGCTCTGCAAGGCTAGCTTTGGCCATGTAGTCTATTAGGCTCTGGGCAGAATTAGGACATAACACTCCACCCCTCCACCCTTACTCCCACTACCCCCCAGCCAGACAGGATGCAAAGGAATCACTTCTGGTGGTATTCCACGTGCTCCTGAGTTAGTCTCGAAAACTTTATTTTATGAAAGATAAGTCTAATTTCAAACAACTGTGAAGAAGTGGGATCAGAGGTCTCTGAAGATGCCAAGGGTCTGTCCCTGTCAAAGTAGTTGTGGTGGTTTGAATGAGAATGGCCCCTATGGATTCATTTATTTGAATGCTTAGTCATCAGGGAGTGGAACTGTTTGGGAAGGATTAGAAGGTGTGACCTTGTTGGGGGAGGTGTATCACTAGGAGTGGACTTTGAAATTTAAAAAACTCACACTGGGCCCAATCTCCAATCTCTCTCTCTCTCTCTCTCTCTCTCTCTCTCTCTCTCTCTCTCTCTCTCTCTCCCTCTCTCTTTCCCTGCTGCCAGTGAATCAGATGTAAAGCTCTCAGCTACTTCTCCAGTGCCATGCCTGTCTGCTTCCTGCCATGACAATCATGTACTAACCCTCTAAAACTGTAAGCAAGACCCCAATTAAATGTTTTCTTTTAAAGGAGTTGCCTTTCTCATGGTGTCTCTTTACAGCAATAGACTAGTAACTAATAGAACAGCCTTCTATGGGTATCAACACTGGTTAACTGGTTTTACCCAACAATGAAGATGGTGTTTGGCTTGAGGGTGCTGTGTGAACTATTTCTTGGGAGATATGAACAAATGTCTACTCGCCAGAGATAGGGAACTGATGATAGACCAAAGAAACAATACCACCTAAGTCCAACTTGGTAAATTGGTAAGTTTATTTGAGGATTATGGGTGAGGGGTTACTTACAGGAGACTGGATGACTCAAAGGCAACTGTATAATCAACTTCCCAGCCTATCATGGGTAACAACTAACAGATGCTGGAACTTGGAGTTCTGTGCCCGATTTTCAGGCAGATTGACAGGTCAGAGAATCTCTTATCAGCAGTCCTTACTGCTTACATAAATTTGAGGAGAGAGGGGCCTTATACATCTATTAGTCTTCAGGGATTTCCTGAGACTTGTGAATTGTTTACTTCCTGGGTTTTCATGATACCTCTCTCCCCACTACCTGCTTTAGAACTTCTGAATCTTACCAAGCTTCCCTCCTGGATGGAATGTTCCCATTCAGGAAATTGCTCTACAGCAGAGGATATGGTGAATCCCTCAGCACACCATGTTCTAAGTGAACAAAGCCAGAGTAGTCCATGTGCCTGCCAAGCTTCTGCAGGAAGGAGCTGAAGTGGTACAGTCTAGACAAAGGACCATTCCCCAAACCTGGAAAGGATACACAGCAGGAATTCATGTTTTGAGTAAGACTTCCAGGTGAATGTCAAGTCTTAAAATGCCTGTTGTAGGGGATCTTGGTGCTTAAGCTTTAGAAGACAATGTTTTTAACAAAGGGACTCATACCATCATATACACAGTACAAATACATGGGGTTGGGGAGGAGAGTGTGTTCATGCGCAAGTGCGTGTGCATTGGTAATTGACTTGGGTAACTGACGGTGTCCCAGATACCATGCTAGTGTCTTATTCATACCTCCTTTGGGTCACGTTCAATAGTCCTCAGTTTACAGAGGAAGAAGTGGAGACTCAAGAGAGGAAGGAACAGGAGCAGCTGGAGAGGGGTGTGATCTGTGTTTGAACCAAGGGTGAGCCCAGAGTCCATGCTCTCCCACTTGACGGAACTCAGGTCGTCAGACTTAACACAGTGAGTGGCTTCACCCACGGAGCCATGTTGCTGGCCTCTTTTACTTTTGTATTAGTTACTTTTCTTGCATCTCTGATCAAACCTCTGACAAGCAGCAGCAACTTAAGGGTGGAAATGTTTGCCATGGCTCCCAGTTTAGGTAGGGATGTGGCCTATCATGGCAGGGAAGGCAGCTGGCAGGAGTATGAGGCAGCCAGGAAGTAGAGAGTGGACAGGAAGTAGGGATGGGCCGTAAGACCTCAAGGTGTCCCCCGGCCCAATGACCCACTTTCTCTAGAGCCCCCAGTTCAGCCCCTATTGGCTGTCCAAAAGTAACTCTTCACTCCATTCCAGTCAACATGGCTTGCGGGGCAGGGGTGAGGCCTTCATGTTGCTGTTTGTTTTCAGACAGGGTAAGAAGCAGGAAGCCAGTGGCTTGACTTACCTATCCACAGTGGGTACAGGAACATGTGGGCAGCCCTGGTGCAGAGCACACGTCCTGGCTTTGAAATCAGCCTGCCAACATTACTCATTCAACTTCAGTCACATCTTGTTTGAGAAGAATTATCAGCCACTTTCACTCCTTCGCACCCTACGTGAACTACTTGTTGTGCTTCTTATCGCTTGTGAGGAACCTATTGTCTGAGGTTGTTCCATTAGGAGACCAGAGTTTCAAGTTATGCCGCTCGCTATCTGTCATGGAAAATGGTTTGCCCATTAGAGGAGTGCGCACAGTGCTGCCGCTCCTCTCGGGGGGCAAAGGCGCTGTGTGAAAGGGGTCCTGTCACTCAAGGGCAAGCTCCACTGCTAGGAGACTTTTCGGAACTTTAAAATGCTCTGAACAATTTCTGAGGTTCATCCTTCCCATGGTTCACAGAGTCGTGGGGATTTACTATTCTCTTAAATACTTCTTGTGGAACCCAGGATAAAAAAAAACAACAAAACTACCAGATATTAAGGTTGTTTTGTGTTCAGGATACTTCTACAGCTGGTCCTCAAATAGCTACGATTACCTCATTCAGTTGGGTTTTCTTGAGACAAACCCAGGGTCATCTGAGGCTACACTGAGCAAGGATAAGACTGAGGGCAGCTGTGATTGGGGGATGAGGTTCCGGGGAAAGTTCTGGGAAAAGCAGGGCAAGGGCACACCCCAGTCTTTTCTCTCAGTCCTGGTCTGCACGGAAGATGGGGCCCAGTTCTCCTTAGGAGGCTCCGCTGCCTCCAAGGCACATCCCACTTTCTCACTAAACTGGTTCCCTTGGAACTCCCCCCCCCCCCATGATGAGGCTCCAGCCAGGCACTTCATTGGCTTTCTTGTCCCAAGGCACATGACATGGTTGCTGGGAAGCACAGTGTGCCGGGAGCCCCACTTCACAGGTTGCTGGGCCAGCCTGTGTGTGAGTTCACAGGCTGGCCCTGGGCCATGTGGGTGGATGTCAGCCTTCCTACCTATCTCCCAATTCCAGGACGCCAGCAGTGTGAGATCTGATCATGATGCTATAGGAAGGTGCCACCATGTTCTGCTCCTCTCAGGAGAAAGTATCTACCTGTTGGTGGGACGCCAGGCTTTTTGTAGAGGGATAAAGAAGATGATTTGAGAGGCTGGAGAGATGGCTCTGTAGTTAAGAGCACTGGCTCCTCTTCCAGAGGATCCAGGTTCCCAGCACCCACATGGCCGCTCACAACTGTCTGTAACTCCAGTTCCAGGGGATCTGACACTCTCACACAGACATACATGCAGGCAAACACCAATGCGCATGAAATAATATTTAAAAAAAAAGAAGATGGTTTTGACCTGCAGGATTGATTCAGTGAACCCCATAAATAAACCCCATAGATATATTACCATTAAGCACCCTGTCTTTCCAGGTGCACCCTTCTGTGTGTCCAGCAGAAAAACACAGTCTGGTTTGGAGTATCAGGCTTAACATTCTGATAACACCATGAAGTGTTAGAGGTATTGACCAGTCACTGTGGTATCTCTGCTCATCTGTTGCTCCAAAGGGAGTAAGTTAGAACAAACACCAAATCCAGAATGGACCGAGTCTGCACTGGGACCAGGCCCCACGCCAAGCACTTAGGGTGCATTGATTTGCTTAGTTGTCACCATGACCCAGTATCTTCTCCTCTTACAGAAGAGAGAACAGGTCGGAAAGGGAAGGCGATGTGTCTGTGGTCATTTAGCCATGCAGTCGAGCAGCAGAACTTGAACTCAGACTTCCTAGCACACAGCCTGTAGCATCCCGAGTGGGTGGTGGGGGAGAAGGTGTGAATGGGCAGGTGCTTCGTAACCCACTTCAAGGCGCAGGGCTGAAGGGCTGAGAGCTAAGAGCAGCTGAAGTCGCAGACCTGCCGAAGCTCTGGGGCAGCTCCCTTCGGTCTGCTCAGGACAGGGTGCAAACCAGACGGCAGATGAATCTTTATATAGACTGTTAATAGAAGGGATGTGTGTCTCTCCAAAGAAATGTCTCCCAGAGGTGTTCACGAATCGGCAGTGTTGTCTAGAAGGCATTTCTAATACCTCCAACAAACCAAACAGAGGAAAAGAGACAAACAAAATGAAACCCAAGAGCATGGTAAGACTGGCAGACAGTGCCCCCTCTGCCTGTAGGTGAAACGGACAACTAGGAATAAAGAATGGGAAGGGTGTCAAAGGCTGAGAGACATTTTGTTTCTTTATTTAATAACAGGTACCAAGGTGGAGGGTGGGGCGGGTCCCTTTACACACTCCAGTTTAAACCCAGGCAGGTGACGTAAGCGGGCTCTGTCAGGAACAGGAGGGTCCCCACGCTGCTTTCCAAAACTGGCAGAGAACTCTGCTTGTGTGCCAGGCTTCCCTCGTGGCCATCACTTCTTTTTGAACACTTGTCGGCACACCTGGTCACCACAGGTCAGCTCCTGAGAACCAGAAAGTGGGCGAGTGACTGACTAGTCCAGATTTCCTCCTGCCCACCTGGCCCTCTTGGTGACTGGGGCAGGCGGGCGAGGCTGGAATAAAGAGGACATTTAGTTGTTCTGGGCAAAGTGTCCCTCACAGACCCAATTGGCTGCCATGCCCTGCAGGTAGCAGTAATTTGATTTTGACACTCAAATTGAGCTTGAACAACTATAAAAATGAAAAATGCAAAGAAATGACCCTCTTGGGCAGGATTTCTCCTACTCCCATGATTAAAGCAACATTGCCTACTTTATTAAAAGGTGGCAGAGCCGAGAGGAAGGGAAGGGTAGCATGGAGAAGCACTAGGCAGGGGGCCCAACAACAGGGTAGGAGCTTCAGAAGGGCTCCCCCTGGTCTGCCAGCACAGCTGACAGGGTCCCACTTTTCATGGAGGTAGACAGAACCTCGGGCCTTTGCTGCATCTCGCAGAACCCTGAGGCAGGAGGGTGAGTGAGCATGAGACTGGCCACCATGCTCACTGCAGCTGACCACGAATCTGTTGTCTTAGCCACAGGTACTGTTGGGGAGGGCCCTGCAGTTAAAAAAAAAATCTATCATCCAAGCCGCAGCAAGCAGGGAGACACTGGGAACGCCTCTTGTATATCGTCCGCTGACAATGCCCCCGAAATAAAGATCTCAGGTGAGGTTAGATAGGCTCTGAAGAGCATCTTAGTGACATTCAGGTTGACCTTAGAGCTGGGCACCTGCCTGACTCCATAGGTGAATGAATGAATGAATGAATGAATGAATGAATGAATGAGGATGCATTTGCTGAAGGAGCTATTCATTTAGCAAATGAGTGGCTGGATGTTTGAAAGAATGAAACTTTCCTCACTACTCTGATGTGGGGCCCATAAATTGCTGCGAAGATGAAAGAACGAAAAACAAAGCTGTCTAGGCAGCGACAGTTTATTGAAAGATGTCAGCCATTGTTCCTACTGTTCTGTTCTAGTAACCTCGTAGGAGTTGGGATCAGGCCCACCATGCCTTAGGCTCCAAGGCTTAGGGTGAGAGGCCAATGCCCCCACCACACCCTCCACACCCCTCATTCTGTCAGCTTCCCCCCTCACCTCCCAGTAACCGACAGGATGCCTGGTCTTGTCTTCCTCCAGGCAGGTTAATTCCGTCCTCACCTTTCTCCCCAGCTGTTCTTTAGCTGGCTCTCTGCATTTCTCCTTGGATCCCAGTTTCCTAACTCAGCGTTTTAAACTTTCTTTTTAATTGCAGCCGCTCACAGAAACAGCCATATAGATTTCTTCCTAAAGTCCCCTGAGCCAGAGGGGAATGGCTTTCTGACTATATGACCAAACGCATTTGGCTGGAGCTCAGGGCCATTTTTCTTGTCAGAGCTCCCGGCCAGGTGAGTGGTGCAGAAGGTGCTGTACAGACCCCAGGACTCACCAGGTACAGCTTGTCTCCCTCCACCCACTGCTTCCAGCCACGGTTCTCCTTCTCCCCTTTCTGCACACACACGAGAGTGTTACCTTCCCAGGTGATCAGCGTCTGCAATGACAGATTGTCAGGTGAACTACACAGATAGCCTTGGGAAACTGAGCAAGCTTACATCTGCAGCTGCAATTCCTGCAATCTCTACCAGGCTCCTGCATGCCCATGGGACAGAGTCCTGTCTCAGTGACCCCAGGGACCTTCTGGTCTCCATTCCACACACCACACACCCTCCATTCCAGCCAAGCTGGTTTCTCCGGGCTGCCTGCATTCTCTTTTAAGGAATTCTACTCAACCATTTTATTATCTGGTAAAAATAGCATTTCGAGCTAGTGAAGGAAAGATGATAAATTCAACTATTAACAATGTGAAATTTCTGGAAGGGAAAATACCTCAAAGTCAACAGACAAATAACCAACAGGGAAAAAGAGCTGTAGCATATCAGTAAAGACTTGATGTCCTTATATATAAAGGGCCTCTGTAAATCAATAAAAAGATCATTAACCTAACAGTCCACGCCAACCAAACATATGAACCGAGGGCTTACAGGGGAAGCTCCTGTAGTCGATGGCTTTCAACATAATAAGAGATAGCCTACTTCACAAATAACAGGAGAAATGCTGATAAGACTGCTCCTCAGATCCAATTAATCATGTGGTCAAAGATCAAAGATTTAGTAGCACTGAGGGGAGGGTTGGGGGTTGCCCACCCTCTCTCAGGGCTGGTGGGAAGAGAAATGCTTTGCAAGGACTGTTTTATATTAGCTTTCAAATGGTTTTTATATTAGCTTTCAAATGGTTTTATATTAGCTTTCCAAAATACAGAAGTGCACATATTTTTGCTTATGGTTTTGCTTTTATTTACTTATTTACATGATTTCAACAATACCTAATTTATTATTTGAAATTTCCCTATTTCATATGCTTTTAATAGTAAAAATAATAGTAAGACAGGGTCTCACCTAGTCCTGGCTGGCCATGAACTCCCTGTGTAGCTGAGGATGACCTTGAACTCCTGACCTTCCTGCTTCTACCTCCCAAGTTCTGGGATTATCATCTCTGATGAAACTGCATATATTCTTTGACCTAAAATTTCTACCCTGGGAATTTTCCTGCAAGAATCACATTTTGAGCCTTGTCCACTGTAGGTGGAAATAAACGCAGAGAGGCTCCCTAACTGGGGAGCTGCTGCTCACGTGGTTCCGGTTTCTGTCACCTAGAACGAGGAGGGTGGACCTGCTTTTCTTCAAATTTTCTCTGGGTAGTGATGCCAGTGGTATAGCAGCAGAACTCATGAAGGGCATCCTCTACTCCAGCCAAGCTGAGCTGGCCAGTTATTGGAGAAGCCAGAGGCCTGCCAGTACCCAGGAGGCTGCAAGCCCCTGTGCACACGCTTGCAAGGTATGTGTTCTCTAGACACTCCTGTTTCTCTCTTAATACCGATCTTGGTGCCCAGATCAGGCCCACTTACTGCTCCTGCTGAGCTGTTTATGCCAACCCCACTGCGTCTGTATCCTGGGGGGATGAGCTTGGTACAGCTGGGTTGTTTTTTTTTCCCCCCCATGTATGCATAAACCACCTGGTGCTTTTCTAAACAAAATTAGGCTAAGGACCTGACACTTTCTTCTACATCTTGTAAACCCTACTGATGATAAATGGACTTGTAGGTTTTTATCTCTTTTCCTTGTGTATTATACAGACCTGTTTTCTACAGGTTGTTAAACCTACCTATTTTTAAAACAATATTTGACCTTGACCATAATATTTACTTTATGTACAGTGTTCTTCCTTTCCATTTTTACTCCTCAATGCATCACAGGATTGCGCATTACAACAAAGGACTGGAAGCTTCATAAATACTGTCAGTGGGTGGCTGGTTAAATATGATGTGATTCTTCCCTGCTTCACAGCCATAGGAAGAATACAGCCAGAGCTGGTTGTTTAAATGTTTAAAAATGCAACATGATAAGCAGTGTGCATGCGACAAGGGAGCCAGGTGAGGGGTACGAATGTTTCCCTGCACTTAGTCCCTGAGTAGTAATTATCCCTGTGAAGGGACCAAGCTAGGGAGCCATGATGGGAAGGAAATTTCACTGTTGACTGTTTTAAAAAAATTGTAACCATCCATATCTTCACAGTGCCCAAATATAATCTAAAAATAAAATATTCTGTGCTTTTTTTTTTTTAAAGTCTCTTCCTCCTTTAAGACCATCTGAAGCCCCACAGCTCTGAAGGACTTAGAGAAGTTCAAGCCATAGGTCTCCTGGCTCCGCTGGGAGGAAGAAATGTCTGCGAAATGCATCTGCCATTTCTCCTCATTGCCCTGGACTCCACTGCTTCCCTAGTAGATGAGTAGGGAATCTTGCCTTCTCCTTAGGTAAGGAATGTGTCTTCTCTTCTCCTTCCTCCCATAGTGCCTTGCACCGGAAGCCCCAGTGACTGACAACTGCACAGATGTCTGTCTCCCTTCACAGGCAGTGGGCTCAGGAAAGGAGAGGTTGTGTGACTGCAAGGACACTCAGCACAGTGGCTGACACTGTGTGGGAGACAGTTTCCCCGAAGCATAGTCTCAAGGGAAGCCCACTCACCTCCTGCCTTAGAGGAGGTCCCAGCAGAGAGCCCACATGCCCATGCAAGGGGCACATGCAGTAGACATTGTCCATTTAATTGTCTGTCTTCTGTATGAGGCCTGAGATGCCCAAGAGCAGGAAGTGGGGGTCAGGGGTCGCTAATTCATCATGTCACCTACCTCACTGACATAGACTTGGCAGGCAGTAGGAGCTTATCAAAATTTTCAGAATGAAGAAAGGAGAAAAGTGTTAGTGCAAAGAGGCCTGTCCTAATATTTCACTTTAATAACTCACATTGGGCAGCAAGATTCAAAATTATTCTGACCCAAAAGTAAATTGGCTACCAATGAATTGTGGTAACGCTTACAAGATTGTGGGCTCACTCCTACATGAGATGCGAGAGACAGAAAGAAGAGAACAGTTAGATGAACCAACTGCAAAGTTTAAACATCTTATTAATTAAATTA
Source organism: Peromyscus eremicus (assembly GCF_949786415.1). Taxonomy (NCBI): domain Eukaryota; kingdom Metazoa; phylum Chordata; class Mammalia; order Rodentia; family Cricetidae; genus Peromyscus; species Peromyscus eremicus. Next base: position 92,894,993 of record NC_081422.1, on the reverse strand, counting down.
CCTTCCTCCTCTTCCTTCTTCTTAAGTCTCACTATATAGTCCAGGCCGACCTTGAACTAGCCACATTTCCTTGTCTCAACTTTTCTGAGTGTTGGAGTTACAGTTTTTGCTACCATGCCCAGCTTTTAGTTGATGACCTCATCCCTGTGTCTGAAGAGGTTTGAAACACAGACTTGGTTGTTTGAAAGATCCTGCAGCTGAGGAAGCCATAACCTCTGAGTGAGGAGATGGACATGGAGAGCACTCCAAAAAGGGCAGGTTTGTGTGGAACAGAGGCAGGGGTTGGAACCCCACTGTGACTTTTCCTCTCACACTTCCAAAGTCAGCATCTCTCAAAAAGGTTCTTTAAGTCAAATTAGATACAGGTGGCCGCCCAATGTTTAATCTGGGTGAGTCAATAGCTGAACCATGGACCTATGGAAGACTATCCTATTTCTTTAAAAAAATAATTTTTAAGATTCTAATTATATCATTTCCCCTTCTCTTTCCTCCTTCCAAACCTTCCCATGTAAACCCCACCCCCACCCCACTTCAGATTCATGGTCTCTTTAACTGTTGTTACATATGCATGTGCATGTGTTCTTAAATCCATGAATATAGCCTGTGCAGTCTGTATAATGTTACTTGTATGTTTTCGGGGTTGACTATTGGATAGCCAGTTGGGGAATTTCTCCTGATTTCAGCGTTCCTTGGTTGCCTGGGCTGGCTTCCATGGTACCAGAAGGTGCAATGTAAGCTTTCAAAGGAGCGAAGCCACCAACAGCCCTACCCCGTTGTGACACCTACAAACCACCACAACAACCATCATGGGATGACAACCCCAAGAGTGCAGTAGTGGTACACACACCTTGGAGGTAACCAACAGCTCTATAGTTGGCTGTAAGGCCCACTCACCAAGGGGAAAATCATGCCTGGTACTGGAAAACAAGTCAACTACACAGGGCTAGTGAAGTTGTGGATCTGGGAAGAGAGCCAACATCTTAATTCTTCAGCGGTACAGTCATTTGGAGGTTGTGTCAGATTGTTCAGTACAAATGTGCATGTATGAGAGAGAGAAAGAGGCACAGAGGAGAGAGGAACAGAGAGAATGTGAGAACATGATAAAAACACAAGGGGCAAACATTAATAACATGCAACTCTTTTTAAAAATGACTATCGTGTGTATGTGCCTACACACATTTACATGTGCCAAATACATGCAGGCGCCTGTGGAGGCGGAGGGCACCAGATTCCTTGGAGGTGGAGATACAGGTGGTTGTAATCTACCTGATAGAGGTGCTGGGGACTTACAGAGGAGGTAGGGCTCTTCACTGCTGAGCCATCTCTCCTGCACCAACAACCGGTGACACTTAGTGAAGAATGCAAAGTTGGTCTTCGTTCTCTTGCGACTTTTCTGTGAATCTGAATCACTTTCTCCAAGAAGGGAGTAACAGCTATAAGTTCCAGGCATGGCTTGGAATCTGTTGACCTGTGGAGATGCTCCTCCTTGAAACTTTCCTTGGAGAGTTTTTCTCCAACCACCTGCAGACGAGGAGCCCTCCCTCCCCCAAATCATAGGGTGCGATTTGCCTTGTCACTCTCTGCTTTCCCTACCCTCTCACTGGCCCACTCCAATTTCAACTACTTTTTTAAAAAATGGATATATAATTATCACAAACCATAAAATTCATTCTCCTAATGTCTCCAATTCTGTAGAGCTCTACAGAGTGGCGGCAACTTTTTTTCTCATATATTCCCAAGATTGTGCGGTCGTCATCACTACTGTATCCAGAACAGTTTCATCGCCTTGCATCAGTATTCCATCTACTCGCATTCAGTATTGCTTCTTTTGCCCTCTAGCCTTAGCCTTGTGCATTTACCTGTCATAGTTCTTCATATAACACATAGTCTTTGGTGTGTAGCTTCTGTGGCTTAGCATGTTTTCTGGGTTCATTCACACTATACCAGGAATCAGTATGTCATTCCTTCTGATGGCTGTGTAATACTCGATTCCATTATATGGATATCAATTACTTTTTGTTTATTGGTGTATGTACAAACAATGTTAGTTTGGTTGTATGTGTCTGCCAGTGTGTGTGTGTGTGTGTGTGTGTGTGTGTGTGTGTGTGTGTTTGCGTGTAGGCTACAGACAAATGTTGTCTGTCTTTCACAATTGCTCCCCCCCTTACTTTTTGAGACAGGGTCCCTCACTAAATATGGGACTCACTGATTTGACTGGACTGCTTGGCCAGCAAGCCTCAGAGATCCTTTGGTCTCTACCTCCCAGCACTGGGGTAACAGATGTATGCTGCTGTGCCTGGCTTTTTTAACATGGTTCTGGGGTTGCAAACTCAACTCCAGAACTCATGTTTATACAGCAAGAACTTTGTTAGCTGGGTATCTCCCAAGCCCTTCAATTTTCTCTATATTTTACATGCAAATATATGTTTATCTTTTAAGCTTTGAAGATTTAACCTAAGACATTGTGCATGCTAGGGGAGTGTTGTACCAGCTAGCCACACCTCCATCCCTGCTGCTGTTTATTTGAGAAGGGACTTTTAGCCTTCTTATAAACACGTCGGGGTAAGAAGTGAGGAATAGATATGGTGCTCAGAAGAGAAAGGGAGGGTCTCTTAGCCCCTTGGAATCAGCCTTATCTTTGCTGTGTTTTTATATTTCTGCTTCTGCTCTGGGCTGGCACAGAAATGGCTCCTTCAGGGCTCCTGCTATAACCACTCCTTTCTCTAACGAACGTCAAGTTTTCTTGAAGGCTCTGAGTATGATCAGAGAGTTGAGAAGTGGAGCCCTAGGGAATGAGAGTGTGCCAAATGAGATTTACAGCACACAAAACAAACACACCTGCACATCTGTGCAACACATGTGCATACACAGTGAGTGTACTGAGAGAGGGGGTGGGAGATAGAGACTCAGGCACTGCCTCGCATCCTCTTGGAGCCTAAGTGTCCTATTCCAGTTATGGGCAGTAAATGGCCCTGAGGGCGCCTCTTCTGAGCTGTAATTCTCATGGGAATAGACCTTTGTCCAGTTTCTAGCCGAATATAGCTCATCCCACCAGCTTTGTGTGTGTGTGTATGTGTGTGTGTGTGAGAGAGAGACAGAGAGACAGAGACAGAGAGACAGAGAGAGAGACAGAGACAGAGAGAGAGACAGAGAGAGTCAGAGACAGAGAGACAGAGAGCACACTATCCCTGGCTTTTTGCTGCAGGCAAAGAAGAGAGAAGCCATAGAAAAGAGGGGCAAAGTGATGATCTGGATGAGAGGAAGGAGAATGGGAAGTGAGGATGTCAGAGGCCGGGGTGGTGACAGGTGGAATTCTTTCAGAATCTGGACAGGCCAGAAAGGTGTGACTTATTTCAGAAAGAAGAAATTTCCTGTCATCGCAGGTGATAAAAACAAGTCAGAGAGGAGCAGCCTGCCTCTCAAGAACCCATGCCTCACACCGAAGGAGCAGGGGAAGGAATCATTGTGAGCTGATTAGGCTGTAACAATGGAGAGAGATGCAGAGCTTCGGAGACACATTTTCCCTTAAGTTCTGGTGTCTGACGAATTGGCTTTTAGGCCAAGGTTTGGAAAAGGCTTGTGGCTCTATCATCCCACAGACCCACAGGGAAGGGTCCTAAACTGGGGCTTTCTTTTGTCAGGACAGCTCTGAAGGATGAGCTCCAAAATGCTTTTTTACCCCTGTCATTTTTCAGCAAGAATCACTGAATCTAAGTTTCCTTGATAGATGAGATTATGAGTGCCAGGTCACCTTGACTGGGAGCTGTGACCCGCTTTCCATGAGTCACCACTGTAGAATGACAGCGTTTCCTTCTGAGGCAGGAAAAAGGACTCACTACTCCTTGGGACACTGGGAAGGTGTCAAGCATTATTAAAGTAGGTTTAAATTACTATTAGTTTCCGATAGGTTCTTATGGTAAGCGCCCCTTCCGGTGTTTTCTTGAGAGTAAGATGTTGGGGCATGGGCTAAGTGGATTCCTTAACTAGCAGTTGCTGGACTCTCCCTCGCTGCCCTCACTCCTTTGGGCATAAGCTCTGTCAGTCCAGCTGGACCGCCCTTAGGATAGCATCAGCCATCTTGAAGACGCTGTGAATGCCTTGAGAAGGCTCCTTGATGATCACAGCTCATTACTCTGGCTTCTGAAGGCTTGGCTCTAGCCAGGGTTGCTGGAAACAGTTTGTACCAGACTTTGTACTACCCCAGGCCTTGGTGACCGCTAACCGGATCTGCCTAAAGGGCTAAAGAGGCAAGACTGTGACTGGTCCTGGCACCGCTTTCTCTGACTCTCTAAGCAGGCTCCTCAGAGAGCTGATACTTAAGAAAGATAAAAAGCTGGACAGAGCCACAGAAGAGAAACTGCCACACAGGTTACTAGGTTTCCAGAGAGCTGTCACGTGTTTAGAACCAAGAATCGCAGACACTCAGGCTAAGAGCTCTAGCAGTGGTCAGTGGTAAGGGTTAGGTCACCTGGACTTGTAACCTACAGAAGAGCTTTAACACCTGTTGGCTAAGGGTCCCCATTCCTGAGACTGGCATGGGGTCAATGACGTTAAAGGGTACCACCTCCTGCTACCCGCACCTGCCTATTGCTGCCACACGCGACAGCCAAACAATAGGGGAAATAAAAGTGGCCAGGGAACAGCATTTGAAGAGCTTTTCTCCTTTGTGCTCCATGGTCTCTCTCTTAGTAGAGCTAAAAGATCCCAGCTAGCTGTGGTGATGTGTCATGTCCCCCAATATTGTGAACCCTAATAAAGTTTAACTGAGGAGTGGAGGAAAAAGCCAGTCACTATGTTAAACATAGAAGTCAGTCAATGGTAGCACACGCCTTTAATCTGAGCATTCAGGAGGCAGAGATCCATCTGGATCTCTGTGAGTTCAAAGCCACACTGGGGAACGGAGCCAGGCATTGTAACACAGGCCTTTAATCCCAGCATTAACCATAGAGGTCTGGAGGTCTGTGTGGACAGACAGGAAGTGATGTAACTGGGCGGAGAGAGGAAATGAGTTGGCATGGGTATATAGGAAGTAGGTCTCTTTGGAAGCTGCAGAGTTGGTGAGGTGAGGTTAGCTGTGGCTTTTCCTATTCCTCTGATCGCTCAGGTTTTAACCCCGATATCTAGCTCTGGGTTTTTTTTTTTTTAATAAGGCCTTTTAAAATTCATCTTACAGCTAGCCAATTACTAATACTCCCAGCCCAGGAGAGGAACCAGAGCTTGTGCCACTTGCTTTGGGAGAGATCTGAGACTTCAGAAGAGCTCCTGGAAGAACAAGGCAGTGGTTTGCCTGGGAAAAGGGGGCTGTGGTGAATGGGCAGAGAAGGGTGGAGGATCCTGCATCACTGTGTCATCCCAAGGGGCTGGACCTTTGCTGGGGATGAGGGCTCATTTACTCGGGACAGCGCTTTCAGCTCAGTCTTTCTTTGGTTAGGAGCCTGGCAAAACCAAGTTGGCACAGAGAGCGCTGTGAATATCCAAACTGGCAGCCTTGTATAAACTACATGGGCATGGACAGTACAGTCGATGGCCACTGGGACAAATGGCAACCCAGTAGCCCTTCCATGTCTTCTGTACCATCTTCAGGGCTACGATGCTACGGTTTGGGCAGGAGAGTCTTTAAATTGGACGAGATCGAATCTCTCTTCTTCCTGTTTGGAGGGCACTGGCCAGGTGTAATGGTTTGGACAACAAAAGACTGGAACACAGTGTGAGGAGCAGGCCCCTGGGCAGGGACACACAGCGATGTAGGGGAGCTACTGTTGCCTCTACTTCTCTCTCCCCACATTTCCTTGCCACTTAGCGGCCTCTGCTATATTTATGAGCAGTTGCTCTGGGTAAAGGCCAACCCTTTCTTAGAGCTGAGGTCTCAGGCTTGGAGATGATAACACCTCACCTTATATTGAGAGCTGTTTCCTGTGGCTTTCAGGGTTGCTCAGTGCAAGTACAGCAGCTCCCTCTTGCTGTGGATGATTGATTGATAAATAAAACACTGATTGGCCAGTAGCCAGGCAGGAAGTATAGGCGGGACTAGCAGAGAGGAGAATTGAGAGAACAGGAAGGTGGAGAGGAGGAGATGCCAGCCTGCTATCCAGGGAGCATCATGCAGGTAAAGCCACGGAACACGTGGCAACATATAGAGTAACAGAAACGGGCTGAGTATAAGAGTAAGAGCTAGACAATGGTAGGCCTGAGCTAATGGCCGAGCAGTTTAAATAATATAAGCATCTGTATGTTTATTTTATCAGTGGGCTACGGGACTGCCGGGGATTGGCGGGACCTGGAGAGAAAGACTCTAGCTAAACCCTCTCATCAGTGAGAGGTCTATGTCCCAAGAGCCTCAGTGTGACCTCAAGTAGAACTGAACCCTATATATTCTAAGGAACTAACATGGCTACCGAGTGACTGGTGGGTGGGTAATGAACACAGGGTAGATAGGCTGGACAAAGAAATGACTAACATCCTGGGCAGGATGGAGTCGGTGAGGGAGACTGCACGGTGCTGCTCATGGGACATAGTTTAAAACTTGGCATTGTTTACTTCTGGAATTTCCCATTCACTATTTTTGGACTGCAGTTGGCCATGGGTAATGGAAACTGTGGGAAGTGAGAACTTGGCTAATGAGGGATTACTGCAGTTCAAATCCTGGAAGTACAGTCTTTGACTCAGGCAGGGCTTCCTAGAGTGTGTCCCAGGAGTTAAGTCTCTGCTAGGACAGAAGCCACAGCAAGTCACTGAAACTGGGTAACCCACTTGACTGAGTCGAATTATGATTTTCTAAAAAGGAATTTGCCCAATTGGATCATTTTAAAGTGAGACGTTACATGTAAAAAAAACAAACAAACAAACAAAACCCAAATTCTCCGTAATTCCTTACAAAAACAAAACAACAGGAAGGTGGGTACCGTAAACCTCATCCTTTCTTGGGCCAGGCAGGCTAGAGCTGAGCGTGGATGCTCTTTACACCTAGGTAAACTGCTTGGCTGAGCTCCATGGTTATCCATCTTAGGACACTCCTTGTGGCCCTCTTTCCCCTGCTTGCTCAGCCGTGCAGTCTAGAGGACGGGGCTCTGCCTTAATTTCTCACGTGATCTAAAGCCTTTCCTCTCTCCTTTCCCTGCCTCTCTTTACTCAGCCTTCACCGATTACTCATTGCCAACAACAGGAAGTCCATTCTGGTCCTGCTTACTGGAGCCTTCCTGGGGCTGTTTCTGTTACCTCTTCACTGTGAAGCCAGAGCGCCATCCCCTGCGTGAACAGCCCCCATGGAAACCCTCCCACTCAGGAGTACCTTGACGTGCCGGCCATCTAGGCCCTTTGTGTGTTCGTCAAACTCCACCCCGACAGTAAAATCCAGGTCGTAGTTTCTGAACGTGCTGTTGGTTTTCGTCTTGAAGTTATCACCGTCTTGAGTGATGATCTTCGTCTGAGTCAGACGTACTGCAATCTTGCGGGTGGCAAAATCAATATCTGTTGGCAGAGGGAGTAGCGGAGGTTATGATGTGTGCAGCCAGGCTCATTCATTTCTTTAACAAGGCAAAGTGCTCAGGACCAGAGACTCAGGCTTGGGGACACACCACATTTCTTTGCTGAAGTGCGAAGCAAAGGTTTATCATGGGCTTGATTTTTCTGGCCTCCCTAGTTTGGCCCCATGTGCCCCCCACCAGAACCAGCCCTAAGGCTAGGCTCATAGTAGATGCTCAGATAACACGGGTTTGTTAATGGAGGAGCACGGTCCAGAGCAGTGGTATTAAAGCCAGGACCCCCGGACTACCATTGACAGGAGCATCGGAACCTAGAAACCTGTGGAAATCTGTTTCCACTCACTTGGTGCACACCACAGTTTAGAACCACCGGGACCAAAGAGTGAGGGGGAGGGGCAGGTTGGTCCCTATTTCTCAGCTATGCGACCTTACAGAAGTCACTTTTCCTTCCCGAGCCTCAGTTTTCTCCTGACAAAATGAGGAAAGAAGGCTCATGTCATGTGGTGATTGTGGTGAGGACTCGGTGAACTCTATGGTGAAAAGCTGTTCATGGTCCCCAAGAGCTTGCATGTATTTATTCCCTGCACACAGGTCTCCATTGTTGTCCTTGTCTGTTTGGGTCACATAGGGACTGGATCAGCTTAGCCCAGAGCAAAAGTTTCAGGCCATATTTCTGTATCCCTGTAGCTACCGGATCCACACCTCACTCTGTAGCTGTGGCTATCATGGGGCCCTTTATCCAGCCGAATGGGAGACCTCCCAGGCTGCATCCGCTTCTTCTCTCTCATTTGCCTGGTCAGTGGCTTTTGCTCAAACCCTCCATGCTGAAGTCTCTGTTGTGTTAACCGGAGCTCCTGCAGCCATCATCAGGAGGCAGGAAAAGGATGCTGTGAACCAAATGAAGCGAAGGGGAACACTCCAGGCCAACTGCTATGGAAGAATGGGAAATTGTGGGGGAATTTCGAACAGATCGTTCTTTAGCAAGCAAATCTATATTCGCTCCGTGGAAGTAGAAATCACCGCCCGGAGGATTGAAGTGGTGGGCTCAGCACCATCCAGCTCCGTGGTGCCCCTACAAAGGCAACCCCTTGTGTCATTCATAACTAAGGCTCCCTAGCAAAAAATTATGGCTTGTCCTGGGCTGCCTAGAAAAGTGGATCCCAGTGAAATGACCAGTTGCCGAGAGAACCGGCGTGTCCTGGAAACAGCACCCTAGTCAATCTTTCCGACTAGGGCCGGGAGAACGTTATTAGGGGCTCTATGCAAATGGAAGCAAACACTGCTTCGCTTCCAGAGTGAAAAATGGCTTGGCCTCTTGGCCACCCTTTAGCATTTGCACAAGCCAGTTAATCATGTCATCTCTGCTCCACCCCGGGGACGGGAGCCAAATCCTCTGCTGGTGGATTTCCTGTTAGAGATTTCTAATCAAAAGGGTTTAACTGTAGCTATAGAGCACACACTTGTGTGCACGTGCACGCACACGTGTGTGCACACATACACACACACACATACACACACACACACAAAGTACACAAGCACTTCCTCTTTGAACTTTGCAGAGGAAACTATTTTCCTGATATGATATTTTAACACTAGGGTTATCAGGTTTGTTTTATCTGCTTTTCAGTATTAAAGGTACCTCTGAGCCTGATTTATAGCCAGGCAAAGTGCCTTTCTATCGCAGAAGGAAAGGTCCAAAGACAAGCTATTTCTGAATAATATACGTGGCTTATGGCTGCTGCTGCTGCTGCTATGGAAAAACAAATCGACAACAGCAAAGTGACTTTATTAAGCATACTTTTCATAACTGCATTTTGAACAATGCGAGCCATAAAGCTGAAATATGAGCATGCTACTCAACATTAAAATGCTTTGTAATGTGCTTGCGAAGAAAGCTAGAGTTGCAAGCTAAAAGGGCAGGTGCTCTTTGTAAATTAAAGAGCGGAGATGCGCAGGGATCCATCACTGGGAATCTGAGAACAGTTCAAAGTGCAGCTCCAGTGGGCTTTGAACCTGGCCTCCTTAACTCTCAAATCATCGACACTTCCAGGCAATAGAGAGAAGTCGAGTGGAAGAGCAATTTTCTCTTTTTTTTCCATACCATTTCCTCCTCCAGAGGACACATTTAGAAGGGGATTAGACTGGCCTCCGCCTCTCTTCCTTCACTCCTTCCTGGCGATCACAGGCAGGTTGGTGACCCTGGGCTACTTGGCTCCTACTCTGCACTCTGCACCCTTAGTCTAGTGCTCTCCGCTGCGGTGGGTTCAGGGTAGAAGTGCCACCAGCACATGGAAGTGGGACCAGAGGAGGAGCAAGCACCTATCACTGCCATGTGGCCTTTTCTGCCTCTTGGCACATTTTCCTTTGAAAGTCCAACTAGGTACCACGTGGTGCAATTAAGACTCCGATGAATTGAATAGCTTGGTTGGCTTGTCAATGCCAGCAGAAATCCAGAGTTTTGTTACAATAACTTCATTCCCAGGCCATCAGACACGGGTTGATTGTCAGTTCAGAGATCCTGAGTGACCCTCTTAGTGCTTCTGAAGGTGCTGTCGCTCTACTTTGGATATCTTCACCATCTAGCAAGCTCTGCTCAGAATGAAGTCCTTCCCACCACTTGGCACCCTCCTGTCCGGAGCAGCTCTTCAGGAAGGACTGACTAGCATGTTGCTAGAAGAGCTAGATTGGGTTCCTGTCTGGGCCCTGCCACCTCCTAGACACATGTGTCCCTAGGCAAGTCTCCTTCTCAGATGCTTTATCTTATCAAATGGAAAATATCCCTGCTGTCCTCAGACTGACTACACTCCAAGCTCTAGCTCTTACCGCAGCATGTCCATGGCCATGCCCCACTTGGCTGTGTAGTGAGTGTATGAGGCCAAAACAGGAAAAACAGAATTCTTGGTCTAACCTCTGCCTATCTTTCCTGCCTCAGCCTCCTCGTTTATCTTCCATCTGTCTGTACTCTCCCACACCCCAGCCTTCCTGTGGTGTACCTTCCTGGACACGCACACATCTTTTGCACTCACTGTTCTTGCTTTGGGGACACATCTCCTCTTCAGCTCCTGGCTTTGAGCACTGTCTCTCCCGACCGTCTGTCACTCTTCATGCATCGTTCTCTTTTGTTGTCTTTAAAATGCTTTCCTTACCTAAAATCATCTTGCACGGTGTTCTGGTGTTTTCTCTCTGCACCCCTCCCCTCCTCCCAGCAGCCAGGAAGTCATCTCTGAGAGTGTGGGGACAGTCTTCTTATTCACCACTCCATCACCAGTGACCACAATACTCCCTCAAGAGCAGAGCCGCTTGGGTTCTGATGCAGACGACACACCCTCTGCTTCCACGAGCAGCTGCTGATGCTTCCTTGGGGCAGCTAGGTGAGTCTCTACCTTGGGCAGAGTTAATGGGCTCTGCTCCTGTCTCCTTCACATGATCAGAACCTTCTTTCTACGGCTTTGCCTGCCCCTCCTTTAGAAATAGAGACATTTCTCCAACTCCTCATTTTCTGGCTCAAAGGAGGATGGTAGGACATGACAGATTCCTTGGATGATAGGACGTTCCTTCAAGCTGCTTTCTTCATGGTCAGAAAGAGTCTACCAAAGCCTTGAAGTGCCCAAGGCAGGAGAGGAGGCACCACTGAATCATCTGGACACTCACCCTTGTGCTCTTAATGACTTTGATAATCTCAGGCAGACTCAAAGGTTGCTGTGACACGTCATTCTGCTGAGGCCGGTACGTGAGTCACATGTGGAGACGAGCATATCGAGGGAGCCACTGGACTGTTGACAAAGCCGGCGTGCTGCTCCCTCCCTTCTACACAAAGAACAGAGAAAGCCAATGCCCTCACGGATGGACAGAGTTCAAGTCCAGGAAAGTGATGGTTCTTCCACAAAGAGCAGTGTCACACCTGATGGTGTTTACACATCTGGGGATTTGCAAAGATCTCTGCAATGCTCATCCCAAATGCCAAGTGCAGAAAGGGCACAGAAGGCAAGCTTCATTGATTTCCCAGGCTTGGGAAAACAATGTTGCCTTTCAGTTGGGTGTGGCAGAAATCAAACAGATCTGTGGCGAGGCTTTTGACAGGTGAGAATGACTGGGCAGCCACTCATCTGCTTTCAGCTCAGTCCCTTGACATTAATCTCTGTCAGCCCTGCCCGGCCCATGGGTGGGTGAAGGAAATCAGGTGCCCTGTCTCAGAGGTGGGAAAATGACTCTGGCTGAGGTGTTCCTGTGCGGGGCATTGGTTGGGTCGAGGTGGGGCCAGTCTTTAGGACCCTGAGACAGAATGCCATCAGCAGCTGGGCAAAGCAAGCACAAGGACACCCACATTCTGTGTTCAGCTAGAGCTATCACCTGTGGCCACCATTTCAATCCTCAAAGTGCCAGCTGCCCTTCTACAAAGAGTTGACTCAGTCTGCTCATCAGAGTGAGATCAGCCTAACAAGTTAAATTGCACATTTTTTTTTTTTTTTTTTTTACTGAAACCCAAAGAGACAAGCAACTGACACTAAGGATTAGAAAGTCAGTCCAGAAGTATCTCAACAGCACACTCATAACCTGTAAGCCTCTCATTCCCATTGAGCTATAAGCTTGTACAAGAGTCAAAGAAGGCTGGGTGGTGGTGGTGGTGGTGGTGGTGGTGGTGGTGGTGGTGGTGGCGGCGGCGGCGGCGGCGGCGGCGGCGGCGGCGGCGGCGGCGGCGCACGCCTTTAATCCCAGCACTCGGGAGGCAGAGCCAGGCGGATCTCTGTGAGTTCAAGGCCAGCCTGGTGTCCAAAGCAAGTTCCAGGAAAGGCGCAAAGCTACACAGAGAAACCCTGTCTCGAAAAGCCACACACACACACAAAAAAAGAGTCAAAGAAAGCCAGATGTAGATAGGAGATTTCTTTTAAAGAGCTAAGGGTATATACCCTGAACATCCCTCTCGAGGGAAAAGAATAGAGGATGGTAATGTTTGCCTTCTATCTTCAAATTGAGGAGTGGGACTTTAGGGGTCTACCCAAGGGGCTATATACTAAACTGGAACTGGATTTTATCCCTAAAATCAACTAGGAATTGTTTTTGTGCAATGTTATCACTATGTGTATGTGCATACATGGTGTGTGCATGGGTTGGGGACATACATGTGCCATGGCATGTGTGTGGAGGTCAGAAGAAAACTTTTGAGAGTTGGTTCTTTCCTTCCATTGTGGGTTCAAGGGATTAAACTCAGGTCCTCAGGCTTATGCACCAAGGGTTTTTACTCACTCGACCATCTTGCTGGCCCTGGGACTCCTACCATTTAATCAAATGCAGCAAAAGGCACATTGCTTTCTGATAACAATCTATGTGTCTGGCTTGTCTAGCACACTTATGAAACCAAGGTGCTTCCAAACAGTCCATGTGATAAGACTTTCAGTTGTCCAAACCATGGCTGCACCTAGCAACATCTAGGGAAGCCACAATATGAGTGTCATCATTCCTATTTGACAGATGGGGAAACTGATGTCACAAAAGGTCAAAAACCTGATTCCTCATCACAGAGTAAGTCCTGGGGGGGAGCTTAGGCTGTACACACTCTGGGCTTTCCTTCCTCATCTATGTGATAACGTTCAAAATTATGGTTCTGAACCTTGCTGTAATCAGTTACATATGTGGGCTCAGAACCCCATTTCCACTGGCCACTTATGTTGCCAAACAGAAGTGTGACAGGACTATTCCCTTTTTGCCTACACCATTCTACACTCAATTCCAAATAAATTCAGTGTCCTAACCCTAGTGAGTGGAGCCCTGTAGCTTGAGTTTTCCTGCCTGGCCCATGGTCAGGGCAAATCTCTCTCACCTGCCAGTCCCACAGCCGCTCAGACCCGACCAAGTAAACACAGAGACTTATATTGGCTACAAACTGTATGGCCATGGCAGGCTTCTTGCTAACTGTCCTTACAGCTTAAATTAATCCATTTCTATTAATCTATACCTTGCCACGTGGCTCGTGGCTTACTGGCATCTTCACATACTGTTTCTCATCGTGGCAGCTGGCAGTGTCTCTCTGACTCAGCCTTCCACTTCCCAGCTTTATTCTCCTCCTTGTCCCGCCTATACTTCCTGCCTGGCCACTGGCCAATCAGTGATTTATTTATTGACCAATCAGCAACACACGACATACAGACCATTCCACAGCAGAGCCCCAATAAGAGGATTTTTTGCCTATCTTTCTTTAAATGCTGAGGAAAAACCCCAAATTTCCGTTCTTAGAGATATGTCTTACCACCATATCCAAATTACTGGGGCTCTGAGGCCATGTGTAGCCATTTCTCTCATCCTTGTGTGGCTCCCTCACACACAGGGATGCAACTCTGTATGTGGGGAATTTCAGGCTAGAAAAGGTGATAGGGATGCAGTTGTGGGGGCGAAGTCAGCTCGCAGCCAAGCTCCTTGCCCAGTGCCCAGTTGCTGCCATCATTTGGAGGTCCTCTGTGGAGACTCACTCCATCTCCTTCCAAGCACATCTCAGAGGTGTCCAGGACCACATGCTTCTGCCAACGCAGAGACCTACAGACCTACCCTGTCACTAACTCGGGACATAGATTAGTAGCTGTTGGCCTGGAGCCCAGTATAGAACTGGGATAAGCAGTGGGTGGTTTGAACCATATGGCGGAAGCTGCCTTCAGTCTTCTGTGAGCCTGAATGTCTCTAGCTGGTCCTTTAGATCTTTTTCTATGACGAAGTTGAGGAAAAACTCCAACAGGAATCATTGGTGATAACGTCTGATTCAAATGGTTATCTATGAGATGGTGATGGCAAAGCAGGAGAGTGATTGTGGTGTCCTCTAGGGCAGACTATACCGGTCACGGTGAATGTGTGTGTATGTATACACATGGGTATGGACCCATTATTGGGTGTTTTCTGTAAGTCAGGCACTGTGCTAAGGACACTCTAACCCCACCACATTTATTATTTCCAGGTAGGGAGACAACCTCCGAGAGTGCATGTGTCTCAGTTGACTTTGCACTGTTATGACTGAGGGGAGAGGATTTGCACAAAGCTCTGGTGAGTCCCACACTGGCACCTCCTGGAGGACCAGTCTGCTGTGCTCCTGTCCCTTCCCTCCCCATCCCCTTTCTCTCTTACCTAGGGCCTTCATGTAGCCTTCGAAGTTCTCATTACTCTCCATTTCCCAGGTTCCACTCTGGTCCTTCGTCATGATGGCGGTCTCTGGTTTGGCGTAGGCGTCCGGTGACCGTGAAAGAACAGGCTGTGGGGAGACCGTGTTAAACTGAACTGCTTTTATAGCTTAGCGGGCCGCGTGTATGAAGATAATGGAGTCAAAGGTCATAAGCCCGACTCAAAGGAATTGTCTTTGCCTTTGCAGAGTTCAGCAGGTCTGTGGGCAATCCAGGCACAAAGTCCTTCTGCTGCCAGGTGTGCACGCCCCAATGACCTCCACGACACACTGCCTCGGAGCAGCTCATTTTGGGGTGGAGGCCTCCCACAGAGGCTCTGGCCCCACATCGAACATTCTCTCCAGTTCCTGAGGGAAGCAAATACCCAGTGTCTGCCCCACAGGCTCCACAGCTCCTTGGTACACCAGCGCCAGGCCCACCCACCACATAACCAGCGCTTCTGCCCAAGCTGGTGAAGCTGAGATGGTGGATCTCACATCCGTGGAATTGTACTCCACACCAGGCAGCCCTTGAACTTCATTTTATCTTAGTTTACAAATGATCTGAGGGTTGTATTTAACAGCCCTCCCTCCACAAGTAAGCAAGGCTCAAGGAGGTTAAATGGCAAGCCTAATAGCGAGTGACTTGTAAAAGACAGAGCCTAGAGAATGAACTGGGGCATCAGAACGAGACAGAAAGGACCATTGGGGATTCGTCATTTGAGGCCCAGCCAGAGCTTACAGTGCATGTGGTAGTGGTGGGGATTCCTGTCCCACACTCAGATTTAAGTACTCCAACACAGTCATTCCCTGGCCCGCCCCTCCTACCCCCTTTATTTTCCCCTCCCCAATCACCCCCCATCCCTCCCCCATCAAACTCCACAGGTCTTGGCATGCAAGAATATAAGGAAAGCTGGCCTGGTAGGGGGAAGGGCAGGAGACAAGAAGGGCTCTTAATTGGGATGAACTGGAAGTCTGGGTGTTGATGAGCATAGGGAAAGGAGGTGTTGGTGCTGATGCAACACAGGAAATCCAAACTCTTAAGGGCTGTTGCTTCAGTGAAGATGTTCACTAGTCAAAATACACCGAGACAACAAGGAAGTCTGTGTCTTTTGCCTGGCGTCTGTAAAGGTTGAAAGGAGTTCTCGACTTTGACCTGGGTTTAGACTTTGAATTTATACTTCTGGGCTAACCAAAGGGACTCAGTAAATGTAAAACTACCTGGAAGGATACATTTCAAAGCAGGCTGGAAAGAGATCTCTGTGGTAAACACATGTCAAAATAGGTTCAAAACTGGAAAACTTTGTGAAGCTTATTACCAAGAGTAAGCATCCCCAGAAGTCCTGGGGTCTCCAGGAGTTTCAGATACCAATTAGAAAGTAAATTTAAAATCAATATGTAAATTTATGGAAATGGAAAATTTCCAAAATCAAATTTTGGAAAAAAATTATGGAAATCACTCCAAAACTTAAAAAGGCATAAAATGATATTTTAAAACATAAAATTGCTACCAGGTATAGTGGCACATGCCTTTAATCCCAGCACTCAGGAGGCAGAGGCAAGTGGATATCTGTGAGCTCTAAGCTGGTCTACGTAGCAAGTCTAGGTTAGCCAGAACTACACAGTGAGATTCTACCTCAAAAATATTGTTAGTATTTTAGAAATTAAAAATATAGTTGGTAGGGGCTGTACATACATACACTCAGGCACATATATTCATATAAAATATATAAAGAGATATTTAAAACATATAGTTGCTAAAATTAAAAAGACAATAGATAGTCTGAACAGTTTATTAAATACAACTAAAGAGAGTATCTATAAAATGGAAGATTCAAAAACTTTACTCAGAGAGTACATATGCTGTTTAGTTTTTTATCAGCTTGACACAGCCCTAGATAGGAACCTCAAATGAGAAATTGCCTCCAGCTGACTATCCTGTGGGCAAATCTCTGGGGTGTTTTCCTGATAAATTATTGATGTGGGAGGGTCCAGTCTGCTGTAGGTGGTGCCACCTATGGCCAGATGGTCCTGAGTTAGAGGCTGAGTAAGTCATGGAGAGCAAGGCAGTAAACAGTGTTCCTCCATGTTCTCTGCTTTGGTTCCTGCCTGGAGTTTTGCCCTGACTTCCCTCATTGATGGGCTGGGGTAGGGATGTGTAGGCCAAATCAATCCTCAAGATGCTTTTGGTCAGTCTGTTTTATCACAGCAATAGAAAGCAAAGACAGTATTAACATAGAAGGTACTGTGGTGAAAACTCAGGAAAAAAACAAATTCAAAATCCTTTAAGCAGATAAAAAACAATGGATCATCTCTAAAGGTGCAGCAGTCAGATTGGTTTCAGATTTTTCAATGGCTCTGGTAGAATATAACGATGGAATACTCCTCACAATGAGGGGAAATATTTTTAAACAAGAATTCTAAACCCAGGTGCCTATCACTCAAGTATGAAGGTATACACACACACACACACACACACACACACACACACACACACACACACACACACACAGCTAGTAAGTCCAATGGCATAATGTCCAAATCGAACCATGAAGCCAAGATATTTATGTAGGACGTATGATGCCAGCGACAGGAAGGATTCAGGACTCCCTGGGTTAAGTTACCACCTGTCAGCCTGCAAACCTCAATGTCAGAATGCTTGAGCAGAAGGAAAAGCACCCTTTGAAACCATGCCCATTACTAATGGACTATTACCAAACTTTATCCAGTCCTAGAAAAATCAATGGAAGTTGTCTTTTGTTGTTGTTGTTGAAGGGAATTAACCTGGTTACCTCTGGTCAAAGCTCCTTTCAGCTCAAGCTGGCCAACTTAGGTTGAGGTTTCAATAAAGGAGCCCTACCTACCTTGTTTGTAGTCTGTGGCTTTTCTTTATCTCCACTACTTCAATGACTTAAGATCCTGTTGTCTTGTATCAAATTCAGCTATGTGCGTCTAATCAGCTGTTCAGATGGTCCCCTTTATAATTTTTGGCAACTAAGATCTCGTATGATACATCATAACCCAACACTGTCTACAAATCACTTACTTCTTACTAACGTCTATAGACAACTGATGGATGTCTAGGATGGCACGAAAGGCTTGGCATCCTTGTCTTTGTGTTGCAGCTTTCCCCTTCGTTAGCCTTGGATTCAGGGCTTAGTCAGCTGTTTCCCATCGGAACAGGTATGTGAGAAGTGAGCTGAGTGGTGTGAAGTAGTGACTGAGTGTAGGAGGTTGCAATGGGTTGACTAGATGCTTAAATATTATCTTGAAAGTCACAAGACTGCTCTGGAGCCAGGGATCTTGAACTGTGGCCAGCCTCCGAGTCATCTGGAGGGCACAGCAGAACACAGGCTGCTGAGCTCCTTCACTAATGAGTGCAGGGTGAGACCCAAGAATATGTATTTCTACAAAGTCCCCAGGCGCCACTGCCCCAGGACCACAAGTGAAAATTATCGTATAACAGAACTGAAGAAAACACCACTTCCTGACCTTGACCCCTGGACACTGACCTACCTTGAGTTCCGTATCTATTCTCTAGTCATTGTAAGAGACAGAGACAGAAAGGCAGAGACAGGGAGACAAATAGACAGAGAGTGAGTACATGTTCATGAGTATTTGCTATGTGTGTGAACATGTGTGTAGAGACCAGAAGATAATCTTGGACAGCATTCCTCCTCAGGCAACACTCTCCTTGCTTTTATTTATTTTTTAATTAGAATTTAATTTTATGTGCATGAGTATTTTGTCTGAATGTATGTCTGTGCATCACTGGCATGCTTGGTGCCTGTGGAGGCCAGAAAGGGTGTCAGACCCTCTGGAACTGGAGTTACAGATGGTTGTTAGCCACCGAGTATTGCTTGGTATTGAAGCTGGGTCCTCAGCAAGAGCAGCCAGAGCTCTTAACTGACAAGCCATGTTTCCAGCCCCACCCATCTTGGTTCCTGAGACAGATCTCTCACTGGCCTAGGGTTTGCTGTTTAGGGCCAGGTGACTCACACTGTCTCTGCTGATTACAAATGGTTACAATGCCTGCTTTTAAAATGTGGGTTCTGGGGACCCAACTCAGGTCCTCACACTGGTATAGCCAACAGTTTATCTACTGAGCCATTTCCCCCAGTCCTGTCACTTTAAAAATTTAAATAGAGAAAAAGACCAATAGGCTCTTAGCAGGGGTCCTGGCATCTACTTAGTGTCTGTTCAGGATGGTGGCAGTGATGTGGGGCTGCATACCAAGCCGCTGGCAAGGGCCTGATCCATAATCACCCTTCCAAAAACCATAGCTTCCACACATTACTGTGTCCGATCTGTGTATAGAGGACAGAGGTGAACCAGGAGGAAAAGTAAGGGACAGTGGCCCTTTGAGCACCCAGCCGTACAAGTTCAGGGAAGATTATGTCCCTTACAAGTGGTGGCAGAGCCCCAATTTCCCAAGTTCTGCCCTAGCCAGCCCTCCCTCCAACTCTGGCCAGACCTGAGTGCACCCCGTTTTGTATCCACTTACCTTTGTGGAGTCCCTGAGGTGACTCTTGAGCATGGAAAAAATGACCAGCTATAACTAACCTTCAAGGAACTTTCTGGAGAACAAGGAAGAGAGGCAGGCCAAGCAGATGAGAGTGAACTCAACAGAGGGCGCAGGCCTGTGTGAAGCCTTCAGCTACATCTGACAGCTGGCCTAGGGAGGCTCCCTTTACCAGGGCAGCCTCACCCAGACCTGCCCAGGGCCTCCCAAGTTTACCCTGCTCTCTTCTTCCTCCTTCCTTATCATTTATTTATTTATTTATTTATTTATTTATTTATTTATTTATTTATTTTTGTTGTTTTACTGTAGTGAGACTGAAACCCAGGGACTCAGGCATCCTGGGCACATGCTCCACCTCTGAGCTCTTCCTAGACCCCTCCTTCCCTCAGTACGAAGATGGCTCTGTGTCTCAGGGAAGACACCATCCCTGCCTGCCTCTCCTCTGGGGTGATGCCCCTGTGACTCTAGCCCAACTGAGTGTGCTCTCTGTGGAGATCAGAAAGTCCATTGCATTTGTCCGCAGGCCACAGGAGGAGGGGACCTGGGATTCTTTGAGCCAGAGGGAGGGCTGGACCTTGTCTCAGCCTTTTATGACCTGGTACTTTATCCACCTGCATCCCAAAAAGCAGAGCAGGAGAATAAGGAAGTCACAAACTCTCAACCCACCCCTACCTCCACCCCCCATCCCACCCTGGGACCCAGGGATCACATTGCTCTGGCCCAGGAAGAGTCTCAGCAGTTTCTTCTCTTCTATTACCCTGCAGTCGAAGAAGGCAGGAGCTGAAGGGTTCAGTCCAAACCATCCCTTTTCACGGGGATGCTCCTTACCTCTCCAGGGGTACTTGGCAATTCTACCCGGCAGAAACTTCTATTCCTGCCTGCAACCCCTTCTACCAGACCCAAGGAATGTCTGATCAGGTAGAGTCGGGTTATCCACGGTCTCTGAGGGCTTAGGCACTACTTGACTTTCTCTCTAGCATAGTGCCTGTGGTGTGGTCGCTGAGGAACCGGCAAATGCAGGCAGAATGAACGCTGCTTGTTTCGGGTGTGAGCAGCGGTGGGACTTTCTGTGATGTTAAGCTCTAACTCTCAGCATCTCCTGGAGCTGGAAGGACAGAAGGACTTTGATTACAAGTGGTTCTGGGAACTCTTAGCAATTCTTCTTTCCAAGCCTTCAAACTAAATAAAAGCGTTGGTGAACTGATCGATAAGATATTGGTCCATGCACTCTCCTCCCCGCCCCCATTTATCAAATGTGCTTGATGTCCTAAAATCAATAAAGATGCACCATTCAAAAACTTCTATACAGTGTTATGTTCCAGTAAGCAGTTTGACCCATGATCAGAATGACAATTGTGGCCTTTTGTGTGCTGAGTATTTGGCCTGTCTTAGTTCAATAAAGATGGGGTGTCATTGAATTCTCACTTCAAGGATGATGAATATAAGGTTCAGAGAGGTCAGGTGCTTTTGCAAAGGCCATGCAGGTAGTAAGTGATCACGGATTTGAACCCAGAACCTGTTCTGTCTGGTTTATCTAGCCTTGTTTCTCCAGGTCCTAGGCCCCTCTGTGTTCCATTAGCATCCATCACAATGATGCCCAGCCAAACATGAGAACCAAGTGCATGTTTTATACACCAAAGCATAACAGAGCCAGGAAGCAATAAGCTAATTGCACATTCCCATAAGGCCATAGCATAAATAAGAACAGAGCATGAGTAAGATCCAGGACAGGTGGAGCATCTGTCTGGATGCTCCCTGGGACTCCACATTGCAGGGGCTATCCCCTGGACTTAGAAGAGCCAGGGTTCTCGAATAGGCAGAAGTGATGGCCATGACTGTGGCTGCCCTCCCACCTGGCACATCACCCTCAGGACAGACACTGGGTGTGGGGTGCAAGTACCTGCTGTGGAATAATCCTTTTCTACACTATGAATATGTATTACTCTCATTGGTTGATAAAAAGCTGACAGGCCAGTAGCTAGGCAGAAAGTTAGGTGGGAAATCCAAGTGGAGAGTGATGGGAAGAAGGAGGGCGGAGTCAGAGGAGTTGCCAGTCAGACACAGAGGGAGCAGGAGATGAACGTGCCATGCTAATAAAGGTTCCGCCACATGGCAGAGCATAAATAAAGAATATGGATTAATTTAAAATATAAGAGCTACTTAGTAATAAGCCTGAGCTATTGGCTGAGCATTTATCATTTATACTAAGCCTTTGAGTCAACTATTTGGGAAGCTGCTGCCAGGTATTTGGGAACAGGTGGGCAGGAGAGAAACGTCTGACTATGAGAACCTGTTTGGATCAAGGCTGGGCTGCCGTGCGGTGCCCTGGTGCTGGTCGCTCATTGTAGTAGTTAATTTTCTTGTTACCTGTGGCCTAATAAATGCCTGACAGAAGCACTCAAGGGAAGAAAAGCTTATTTTGTCTCCTGCTTTGAGGGGTTTAGTTTATTGTGGCGGGGAGTCATCGTGACAGGAACGTGAGGCAGCTGCTCATACTATGTCCACAGTCAGGAAGCAAAGAACTATGAATGGTGGCGCTCAGCCAGCTGTCTCCTCTGTGTTTAGCCCATGAAGGAGTGATGCTACCAACACCTAGAATAGGTCTTCCCACCTCGGTTAACCCAAAGTAGAACGTTTCTCACTGACCTACCTAGAGGTTTGTCTCCTGGATGACTCTAGATCCTATCAAGTAGACAATCAATATCCACCATCACACCAAATCTAGCCATGGACAGCCTTTTCTGAGGCCACTAGAACCAAGGAAGTCAGCTTTTGCTGACAGGGTGGAACACCAGACACAGGGCTTCTGGGGGTCCCTAGGCAACCCTAATGCCCACAGGCTGTGTACTGGCTGGTTTTGTGTGTCAACTTGACACAAGCTAGAGTCATCGGAGGAAGAAGCCTCAGTCAAGGAAATGCCTCCATGGGATCCAGTTGTAAGACATGTTCTTAATTAGTGATCAATGAGGGAGGGCCCAGCCCATGGTGGGTGGTTCCATCTCTGGGCTGCTGGTCCTGGGTTCTATAAGAAGGTGAGCTGAACAAACCATGGAAAGCAAGCCAGTAAGCAGCTCCCCTCTTGTGGCCTCTGCATCAGGTCTTGCCTTCAGGATCCTGCCCTGTTTTGAGTTCCTGTCCTGACTTCTTCAGTGATAAACAGCAATGCGGAAGTGTAAGCCTAATAAACCCTTTCCTCCCAACTTACTTCTTGGTCATGGTGTTTCATCACAGCAATCGAAACCCTGACTAAGACAATCTGGGTGTGAATGGGCAGACTTGAACTTCAGGCCTCAGTGGGAAGAAGGTGGAGGAGATCTACCAGGTCAGGTTTGTGCACCAGGGTCATGTCTTAGTTTTCCATGTACGTGTGCTCCTCTCCACTTTTACTCCAGATGTCACAGGAAAGAGTAGGACAGAAGCCCCCGATACTCCCTGGTCACAGTGACTGCAAGGAGCTCCTTGCCCCTTTCCCTCACCTCTTAGCAGGAGCAAGTGAGCATCAGAGCCAGGACCAACCCAAACTATCTCACCTCCCCTGGAGAGGGCTTGTCTTGCTTTTCCCTCCAGGACCTTTGGGATTCTGGTGGCTATCTGTCATTACCATCTCCCTGGGATCTGCTTCTGTTAACTGTGCCTCATCAAAGGAATACCTAACATTTCACCAAAGAAACTGTGTAAATGTTTCCACACCAACCTATATGATCTGTTTCCTTCTTATTCATTCCTATTTTATTCACTTGAGCAGTAACATATTTACATAGCTCTGAATTCAAGCGCTACACAAAGAAAGAGGATGAAACGTGGCCCACCTATGTTCATTTCCCACGGTGGCTGCCACCAGAGGAACCCAATCACACCGATTTCTTGTGCATGTTTCCAGAGTTTGCTTATGCACATACAATTAAATTCAAAGGCATGTTTTACTTCTTGCCTTTTAATCCAAAAAGTAAAGTACAACTGTCTTAGCTCATTTTCTGCTGCTAACACAGAACATTATTAAAGGATAGAAATTCATTCCCTTGAATTTTTTCCCTCGTGGTTTGGAGTCTTGGAGTCTTGTCAAGTCCAAGATCAAGGCACTGGCGTATGGTGAAGACCTCCTTGCTGTATTCTTACTTGATAAAAGGTGGAGAGGGGCAGGGAGGGCAAACTCACCCCGGCAGGTATTTTTCAAGGCATCAGTCCATACATCTGGATAGAGTAAGTCCTTATGAGCCGGACTCCTTTTCAAAGGCCCACCTCTCAATACTGCTGCATCAAATAGGAAGTTTTCAATATATGGGCATGGAGAGCATGTTCAGGCAGGAGCAGCCAACTTGGTGTCATGGCTTGGATAGGAAATGTGTCCTATACCCTTATATATTGGGAGGTTGGTGGTCAGTAATGGACTTTTGGTAAGTGATTGGGTCCTGACTTAATCAATCCATTGATCTCTTGATAGAATCGTGATATGATGGCATTATTGGGAGATGGTGAAAAGTGAGAAGTGGGGTTTTGTTGGAGGAAGTAGGTCACTGGGATCATAGCTTGCTCTGGTTCCTTCGTATATCATTACATCCACTCTGCTCCCATCTGCAGGAGGCGACACATTTCCTCCTCCCATGCTCTTGTAACACCCCCCCCCCCCCGTTCTGTCCAAGTGTCTGAGGCCAAGAGGCCACTCTTGAGATCTCTAATACTGCAAGTCGAGAGACTCTCCCCGACCCCCATTGTTCTTTTAGGTGTCTTGTCACAGGGACTTGAATACTTGGGCCCAGGTTTGTCCTTTTACTTAACAGATCTTGGCAAATTGTCCTTAGCACAGCAGAAAGAGTCCGTGTTCTCTGATTCTGCAGGGGAACCCACAGCTCGTAAGTACTGTAATTAAATCAGCCAGTTTGGAGCTGGAGGTCATTGGGCTGTTTTCTTTATTGCTCATAATTACAAACAGTGCTACTCTGATCTATTTTTAACAAATATTTTGGGTACACCACAGCAAACGTCAAATAGTTTTCATGTAGGTTTTCCTGATACATGACTGTTAAGACAGTTCTGATCACATTCTTGACAACTCCATGTCATCAGTTTAAGTCATTTTGCCAATCAGATATATTTCTAAATGTTGTCTTTGCTAATTTAGTGTGGCTTTCTTTGATTCTAAGTACTGAGTATTTTCAAATAGCTGTGAATCTTTCACCTTTTTCTGTGAGTAGCTTATTTCCTTTATTTTAAAGTGGGTTGCTAGTCTTTTTATTGATTTAAAAGAATTTTTAAATATTAAGGGAATAAATATATATATTTGAGACAGGGTTTCTCTATGTAGCCTGTATTCTGTAGATCAGGCTGGCCTCTAACTCAGAGATCTGCCTACCTCTTCCTCCTGAGTGCTGGGATTAAAGGTGTGCACCACCACTGTCCAACTAAGGAAATCAATTTTAATGTATAATTTAGAAATATTTTCCTCAGTGTCTTGTTTGCATGTGAGCTTTTAAGGACAATGCTGTCACCAGGCAGTGGTGGCACACGCCGTTAATCCCAGCACTTGGGAGGCAAAGGCAGGCGGATCTCTGTGAGTTTGAGGCGAGCCTGGTTTACAGAGTGAGTTCCAGAACAGCCAGGGCTGCACAGTGAAATCCTGTCTCAAAAAACGAACCAACCAAAAAACAAACAAACAACCCCCGAAAGAAAAAACCCAATACTATCCCCATATTTTCTTGAAACAGTGCATGTAGTTATTACATAAAAATCAAATTACTAGAGGACTTGTAATAACATGGGGGTGTTTGTCATTGCTAGGCACTGAGTTCCTGCCTCTCTGAAGCATCTGTTTCCCATCTTTTAGTAGTTGCTCTAGAATATAAAGTCTACATTTCCAAATAATAAACTTCTATTACTTCACTATGCCAATTTTAGACATTTTTCTGTTGATACTGTCAGTGAATGTAAACAATTTAATACTTTTATTTTACCACCTTGTCTCCCATATATATATGCGTATATGTTATATATAATTTTAATTCAGTTTTGGTGAGGCCAATAATCAGTGTTTATTATTTTGATGAATTTAAATATTTGTTATGGACCTGAATAATTCTTGTCAATTCTCTTTCCTGGTGTTAACAATTTTCATTCACAGATTTTCATAAGCACAAAATGGCTGACATTTAAAATTCCATGTGTTGGGGCTGGAGAGATGGCCCAGGGGTTAAGAGTGTTGCTGCTCTTCCAGAGGACCCAGGTTCAACTCCCAGCATTCACATGGTGGTTCACAGCAGTCTGTAAATCCAGTTCCGGGGGGTCTGACTCCCTCTTCTGGCTTCAGTGGGCATTGAATGCATGTGGTACACATACATACAGACAAATACTTATATACACAAGACAAAAATAAATAAGTAAATAAATAAAAGGCTAAGAACCCAAGTTTTAAAAAAAGTTCCAGGTGCTTCAGCCTAATCCACTTCTTTGGCTCTTTCTTTGCAAATTCTCCATTGTGCTGGGTTTGCCTTCCCACTGGAGCCAAGTGTCTGAATCTGTTTCTTCATCTTCCTTACACCATTTCTGCTTAGGCTGCTCCTCAAACCAAGGTGATGGTGCTGTTGGTGTCCTTGAATCCAGAGTTCCTTGAAATGAGCTCCTGGAGAGTAAACTTGTGATTCTTGAAAGGAGTAGGTAGGCAGAGTTCATTTCTGCCTAAGCTAGTTTAAGAATCTGTGATTTGTTTTTGCTTTATAGACACATTATTATTATTATTATTATTATTATTATTATTATTATTATTATTATTTTGCCATCAGTCACCACACTAGCTGCTGGGGCATCTGGCTGCAGCCCATCCTTCCTCTGGAGTGCTGTGGGTAAACTGGATGGGCTCTTGGTATCAGCTTCTGTAGCAGGAATCTTAGAAGTTCTTATTAATAAAATCAAACCTGAGCCAGGTATTGGGGTGAACACTGGAAGGTCAGAGAGACAGAACAAGCCACAGCTAACCTCACCTGGTCAACTTCTCAGCTGATCTTGTTTCCTCAGACTGGAAGCCTCTGTGTCCTCATATCCAAATGGCTCTCAGCTGAACGGTGCTGCTAGAAGCCTGAAAGTTAACCAGCCAAATGCTTCTAGTTCCTGGTCCTCACGCCTTATATACCTTTCTGCTATCTGCCATCACTCCCTGGGATTAAAGGCTGCTTTCTGGGATTAAAGGCATGTGTTACCATGTCTGGCCAGTTTCCACTGTGGCCTTGAACTCACAGAGATCCAGAGGGATTTCTACCTCTGGAGTGCTAGGATTAAAGGTGTGTGTGCCACCATTTTCTAGCCTCTGTATCTAGCGGCTGTCTGTTCTCTGACCCCAGATAAATTTATTAGGGTGCACAATATTTTGGGAACACAACACCACCACAAGCTCCCTTTGTAACCCCTCTGAGCCTTCACTCCTCTGTGTCAGTGGCCTCTTACTCAACCACATTCCAATCTCCCCACCCTTCGCTTGCTGCTGTTTTTTCTTTCAGGGCTTGTGTTTCTGTGAATGAATGTCATCTTTAGTCCTTTGTGAACTTTTTTTTTTGCTAGCATGTTAAAGTTAATGGGTGGTTAATCTCCTCACTGGCCATTCAGGTTACCTTTGCCCTGCCTGGCTTTGTTTGAATAGGATTATTTTCCAAGTCTGTTGCTGTGTGGCTTTGTTGTGCAGGGTAGTAAATGAATGTCTGTTTACCCCGCATGGGTACCAGTGACAGACCAAAGGAATGGTCCTGCCGAAGTCTAGGTTGGTGACCAGTGGGTTCACTGGTGTTAGTTATACGAACCTAGGTGAGGGGCTGTTTACAGGAACATGAGTGACACAAAGATCAGCGCTTTACTGGAAAGCTCCTCCTCCCCTGTGTGGGTGACTCAAGAAGATTGCATCATGAGGCTTGTGCATCACCAGGGTTTCCTGCAGACCTGCAGGGAGCTCTATCAGGGGTCTCTTCTGCCCCAGCAGCTGTTTATTGGTTATGGAAAAAGGGCCCGATGAAGCCGTCGTGAAACTTTCTAATGTACCCAGCCAAGTCTTGCACACAGCTTTCTGCACAGTATGAGCCTCCATCTGTCCTCTAGGAGGGAATATTTCATTTTGGAGAAAGCAGCTTCATGACACTTTATCTTTGATTTTGATTTTTGTACTTTTGCCTCATTTTCATGATGTTTCTGAGCCTTGGATAGAGTGATGTAGATGTCTGATTTGTTTATTTCTGTGCGTGTGCGTGCGTGCGTGCGTGCGTGCGTGCGTGCGTGCGTGCGTGCGTGTGTGTGTGTGTGTGTGAACAATCTCTACTTCCAATATCCTTTCTTGCAGAGGAGAAATGCACATAGTCCTTCTGGTGGGGAAACTGCCCACCTCTATGTGAACTTAATCCTTTTCGAATCTGTGATGTTCTATTTATGTTTAACTCTTTCTTTTTACCCCTTTAGTGAACTGTTGTTTAGATTTTAAAGCCTTCCAGAAGCTGACTACCACAGCATCTGTCTGTCAATCTCCCCACAGGAACACAGGCTCCACATGAAGCTCTGTGAATGGCTTCAAGTAACCCAGACAACCTTTCTTCCCTTCCTTCCTTCCTTCCTTCCATCCTTCCTTCCTTCCTTCCTTCCTTCCTTCCTTCCTTCCTTCCTTCCTTCCTTCCTCTCTTCCCTTCCTCCTTCCCTCCTTCCTTCTTTCCTGCCTTCCTTCTTCTCTTCCCTTCCCTTTCCTTCCTCCCTCCCTCCCTTCCTTCCTTCCTTCCTTCCTTCCTTCCTTCCTCTCTTCCCTCCCTCCTTCCCTCCCTCCTTCCTCTCTTCCCTCCCTCCCTCCTTCCCTCCCTCCTTCCCTCCCTCCTTCCTCTCTTCCCTCCTTCCTTCCTTCTTTCCTTCCTCTCTTCCCTCCCTCCCTCCTTCCCTCCCTCCTTCCTCTCTTCCCTCCCCCCTTTCCTCCTTCCTTCTTTCCTTCCTTCTTCCCTTCCCTTCCCCTTCCTTCCTTCCTTCCCTTCCTTCCTCTCTTCCCTCCCTCCCTCCTTCCCTCCCTCCTTCCTCTCTTCCCTCCCTCCCTCCTTCAGTCCTTCCTTCCTTCTTTCCTTCCTCTCTTCCCTCCCTCCCTCCCTCCTTCCCTCCTTCCTTCCTTCTTTCCTTCCTCTCTTCCCTCCCTCCCTCCCTCCTTCCCTCCTTCCTTCCTTCTTTCCTTCCTCTCTTCCCTCCCTCCCTCCTTCCCTCCTTCTTTGCTTCCTAGCTTCCTTTCATCTCCTCCACTTTCTGAACCTATTTACATATTGGTCTAAATTATTCAGATCCACCAACAAGGACCTCTCCTATCTCATAAAGATCATGTCCCACCACAGGGCTCAGCAAAACTACTGTGGTAGTTTGAAAGAAAATGGCCCCCAAACGGAGTGGCACCATTCGGAGGTATGGTTTTGTTGGATGGAGTAGGTATAGCCTTGTTAGAGGAAGTGTGTCACTGTGGGGCTGGTCTTTGAGGTCTCCTATGCTCAAGCTATTCCAGCTGTCACAGACCACTTCCTGTTGCCTTCAAGATAGAGGACTCTCTGATACTTCTCCAGCACCATGTCTGCCTGCACGCTACCATGTCCCACCATGATGATAACAGACTGAACCTCTGAATAGTAAACAAGCCACCCCAATGAAGTGTTTTGTAAGAATTGCTGTAGTCATGATGTCTCTTCACAGCAATAGAAACCCTAAGACAACCACTAAAGCCCCAAACCAGTCCTGAGGTTTTGTTGAACTAACTTTCTTAATTCTCCTGGGAACAAGCCCTACCCAGCTCAGTGAACTGGCCATCAAGCATTGCTTTTTGGTCTGCTTGTTTGCCTCCGTGGGGCCTACCCTTTTCTCTGTTGCCTGCTAGTCACTGCTATCTATGGTGACCCCAGCTAGCAATAACTAAGTGTCCCTGTAGCTCATGTGAGCCCATCCGTCGTGGGCTGTTTTCCCTTGTGTTGCCTTAGGTGACAGCAGCATTTGTCTCGAGGAGGGATGAGCAGTTTCATTATTCAGTTTCTCTATTTTTCTAGCACCCAGGCTGATCCTATTGACTCACATGTCTCATAGTTTCATGATCCTAGCCATGAGAGGCTTCTGTTTTGCTAATTTTTATTTGTTTTAAATGCTTTACCATTCAATAGTTTCAGATATCAAATATTCCTTGACAATCATCATTTTCTGTACTGGGTCATTATTGAGGCCCTTGCTGGCATATTGAATCAGGATTTTCCTTTTTCCTGCATTAAGGTCAGACCTAATGGGTGTCTTTCATCACTCTCACCTTATTTTCTCCATCCTCTGTCTAGTTCTTCCCATGGGATTCAAGTCTTTGGATCATGGAAAGGCTCTTTAGTACATATCTAATTTGTTTTCTCTTTCCCATGTATCTCGCCATCTGTGAGAAGTGTTCAGACTACATCTCATCCTCTCCATTTTCCACTTTTTTGCCGAGTCAGAGGATAATGTGTGGGGGGGGGGGGCATCTGAATGTCTCTTTCTCACTGCAGTTCTTCCCTGAATGACAAGGTCCTTTTGAGAAGACAGCTGAGCCTCAGGTGGATGCCTTCTCTCCTACAGGCAAGGCCATGCAATTGCTATGATTGATGTTCACAAACAAGTCCCCTATGTGTGCTACTTTCAGTGACTGTAATATATTCTCCAGTCTGTCATCTGTTTGGGGGCATGCCCATACCCACATGCTAGACCTCATTCATTAAGGAGGCAAGCCATATTTTACTATGCAGAGGAAGATAGCCACTTTGGAATTACCTCCAAGGATGCTTCACTCCCAGGCAGTTCAGTCTCAGTGGCATGTCTTATTCCTGGCAGCCGGGAGCATGCAACTGCCACTACAGCAAGGAGACATGCCATCTCATGGCACACCAGGAAAGGTAGCCATGTTGGAATTTCTCCAACAGATGCTCTACTCTCAGATGGATCAGCCCCAATTGTTTGTCTTATCACCCATTACAGGGGCCATGTAGCCAATCCTCTCTAACTCCTCTTTGGTTCTGTTCATCTCTTCGGGATACAATTGCTTTGCATGACCTTTTTTGGGAAGATGTTAACAAATGTCTATTTATTCCACATAGGGCCCCAACAACAGACAAAGAACGGTCCCACCAAAGTCTAGCTTGGTGAACCAATGAGTTTCTTGGAGTTTACAGGAACACGGGCGATGGGTTACTTACAGGAGCGTGTGTGACTCAAAGGTGGCTGTGAGAGCCCCACCCATTGTGAGTGATGATTCAAGAAACCACATTACTGGAGTTGCCTGTGCAACTTGGAGACAGCTCTGCCTGAGTTACCTCTTCCTCATCAATTGCTCCTTGCTCATACAACCTTGGACAGGGGCCTTAGAGTCTTGCAGCTTTCTGAGGTTCTCGAATCTAGTAAGTTCTATGTAGTTCCAAAGTTTAAGATTCCTCAAGAGAATGTTCCAGTTTGGAGGAAACAGCTACCCAAATCTGTGGAAATCTAGAACTGTTCATAATGTAGATATTTCTGGTTTATAGCTATATAAATGGTTCCTTACCATGACAATGTCAACAGCTTTTTGGGTAAGGAATAGAAGTCTCTGTAAGTTAAGTCTTCCTTTAAATCACTTGGTAAGCACACTACAGGTTTCCTTATTAATGAATGAGCTAAGCTGAAATCTTCATCAAGCGTTTACTTTATATTTGTATGCTTATGATTTTGCCTTGTAAACCAATAGATCCTGGGGAACTATGTACCCAGAGAGTTCATCTCCTGAACAGCTTAAAAGACACCCTCCCCCATACCACCCCTCATTTGGCGTTGAGAGAATTCTGCCTAGCACTAAATCTTTGCTTTTGCAGACTTAGAGTCAGTGGGACTTTCCCCTTCAGTTCATTTCTTGTTTGGTTTTGGTTTTGACTTGGCTATATGTTCAAGGTGTTGTATCTACCCTAAGATGGAACTGAGTATTTAGCTTTACGGTGTAGCCAGCTAGGCAGGAGCTGGCCTCTACCGGATGAGACAGAGAATTTAGTGAAAGGTTTAAGTCTTTGTTTTGTTTTGTTACTTCATGTAACTTATATGTTTGTCAATTTTGAACACAAATCTATTAAAAATGCCTTGTCTACTGTGAAATGAGAACATCTCTTTCATAACTGCTAGCCAAAGTATTTTACTTTCATTTTTAATTCATGTCTTTTGTGTCACCCAGGTTGTGGCTGTAATTGTAGAAATGGCTCTCTATCTGTAGTTAGGAAATGCTGTTTCTTCTCAACAAGTGTCTATGTATTCCTATTAAATTCTGAAGTATTTTAAAACTACAACTGCTCTTTTTGGTTGGTTTATAAAACAAATAATTGCCTATATAAAATCCATAATATTAAACATTGAATTCTTTAAGGTGTCAAGACAATGTGCTATTTTTCTTTCTGGCTAACTCAGGAATTTTGTTTGCTTTTGAGACAGGGTCTCACTATGTAGCCTTGGCTAGGCTGGAACTTGCTGGGTAGACCAGGCTGGTCTCAATTTTGCTGGAACCCTACTGAGTGTAGCCATTACAGGGATGTGTCCCCAGACCTGGCTCAGACACCTTTTATGAATCTGAATTCACACAACTAAAGTAAACGCTTGACAACTGAGAATAGTTTACTAATACCATTTTAATGACAACAAACTGCTTTTCTCTCATTTACCACATTACCACAATATAAGTAAGTAGCTTATTCCCCTCGGTGTATTTTCCCATTTTTTTTTTTTTTTGCTTATCAAATAAGCTAATGTTGACACAATGTTTAAAATAAAGAAAAACATAAATTTCCAAATCAAATAATTTTTAAAATACTTTACTGCAACAGTCATTGTGTGTGTAGCATGTCAGCTTGAAGATGATTTCCAAGATCTTCATTACGATCATATAATTGATGTTTAATTAGATCAACTATGGTGTGGTCAGTAGTCACACAGGGCCTGATTGGGCAGAGCAGAGCACTGACGTATTGATTATCGAAAGTGCTTTTACTTGTCTCTGTAGGAGAAAAAGTAAACACTACAACAATGGTTCAGGTTAACAACCTCCTGTCTTTTTGCCACACGGCGGCCCATAGGACTGCAAGAGTCATGTCACAAGCTTTGTTAATCTGCTGAAACGAGATCTGAATTACCCCCTCTCTTTATTTTGTGAAATAAGAGTTCATTGCACCAGTTAAGAGGTGTAATTAGTTCCAGTGGTTGCGACTCCCCTGGGAGCCCCGCTGGTAGGGAGACATCTGAGGGCATGCAGCTGCTCTCCTGGGTTCTTGTCATCAGCCCTTGTGACACTACTGACGTCTTCACAGACCTTTTAGACCTTTCGTTCCTGTGGTCACCCTTATTTGTGTCCCTACATTAGAACTCAAAGGATAGGATACTTTAAATCTTTATTGTCCAGTTCATATTTCCCTGACAGCGCTCCCTAATTTTTTTTTTTAGTTTTTTTTTGAAGTATTTTCTCTTCTGTCTTGGTGTTGGTATGAAGATAATGTCCTTTACTTTTTTATTATGTTTTGTTTTTAAGACGATTTCTTTCTATATAGCCCTGGATGGCCCAGAATCCATTGTGTAAACCAAGTTGGCCTGGATCTCACAAGGATCTGCTTGCCTCGGCCTCCTAAGGGCTGGGATTTAAAATGTGCACCACAACCTACTTCCTTAATGTCTTTTAAAGACTAAGGTTATTATTTTTTATCAATTCTATGTGTATTCTAAATAGAATTCACTTCCTGTTTTAGACGGGTCGGGTGCCTGTTATTAATCAGCCCTGTGGTTGTATCATCTGTTGAACAGAAATCATTAGTTATATGCAATAAATGTCATATTTTGTTTGATGGCTTGTGCTTCTGAAGTTTTAAGTCTTTCAGGTCTTCCCTTCAGGTCTTCAAATAGACACTGTTTTGCTCTAAACTTTTTTATTTTGCCATTTCTATTCAAGCCTTTATTTCACCCAGCATGCACCTTCTGTGTGGGGTGTTATGAGGGTATCTGATTTTCTTTTCACTGGTTAGTGAACTAATTTTCTGCTCTCTGTCCCTTCTCTGTCTCTTTGCTTTGCAGAGTCACGTCTACCGTACGTTAACTTTCTACATCCACAAGGGTCTGTCTCTGGCTTCCCTGCCCAGCTCACTGCTCCACATGTCTGCACCCATGTCAGTACCCGAGTACCAGAGTATTTGTCCCTTTGCTTTAGCAGCGTATCTTAATCTCTAATAAGACAAAAATCTTCCTCCACACCACGCTTTACAAAGACATATCTATTCACCGGTCGTTATTATTTCATGTAAACTGTAGAGCAGGGCCATCGTTTGGGAGTAAATAATACAGTTTATAGATGAACAGGTATGAATAGAAACCTTTACCATGTTACGTGATCAGATCAAACATGTAATGCTTCCCCACTCCTCGGCCCTCTTCCAACTTCTTTAATAAAGTGTTAAGATTTCTCTGTCAAATCAGATGTGGGTTTTGCTTCTGTTCCTTTCTTTGTAGATATCTCACCCTTGTGAACAATGCCAGCTGTTTAGATTACACTTCTGATAATGACAGCTGACACAAGGCAGTGATGTTGATGTGGTAGATTGTTCTTACAGCTGGAAAATGTTATAAACTCTCTCATCACTTCATACAGATTAGGGTTTGATTCTGATTTTTTTTTAGGTAAATAAGTAATTATGTAACCTCAACTGACAATTTAAATTCTTCAAACTTTTGCATTTCTTAGGTGAAATAATCTAGAAAAGACACCAAAAGAATCAGGCCCCTCTGCAATCATTGAGGACTTGAAAGAGCTCTTGTTTATGTGGTAACAACTACTGCTTACTATATTAAAAGGAGAGATTCATCTGAAGATAACAAGGATGACTATATACCATGTTGCCTTAAATAATACCTTAAATTTGTTTAAAATTTAGCTTTGAACTTGTATCCTAGACATGCATCAGAATTAAAATGTCATCAGAGGACAAAACAGAATCACAAAGGACAAAAAGTCACTTTAACTTACTACGGTTTAACAATAAATTTGAAAATCCTAAAGCTTAGTATTATAAGTTCTTAAAGGTGCTGGAGGATTAACAGGACATTTGCCTAGCATGAGCAAGTCTCTGGATTCTGTCTCCAACCAACACTGCAAAAAACAATGTTAATGTTTTTGCTGAATTTACTTAGTTCTGAAAGGCTATTTTCTTGCTTTACTAATTAATATCTTCACTTACTACTACCATATGAATGGTTTTGTGTTTGTTTGCTTGCTTTTTAATTTAATTTTTTTAAGCTAGCATACATGGTCATAGTCATCATTGTGGGATTTTTCTTTGTTTTTAAGATTTGTTTATTTTTATGTGCATCAGTGTTTTGCCTGTATGTATGTCTATGTGAGAGTGCCAGATCCCCTAGAACTGGAATTACAGACAGCTGCCATGTAGGTGCTGGGAATTGAATCTAGGTCTTCTGGAAGAGCAGTCAGTGCTCTTAACCACTGAGCCATCTCTCCAACCCCGTTTTTAAAATTTATTTATTTATATTTTATGTTTGAGTGCTCTGCATGCCAGAAGAGGGCATCAGATCCTATTATAGATGGTTGTGAGCTACCACGTGGGTGCTGGGAATTGAACTTAGGACCTCTGAAAGAGCAGCCAGTGCTCTTAGCCACTAAGCCATCTCTCCAGCTCTCTTTTCTTTGTTCTTAATGGTAGTTATTTCTGTGGTGACCAACCTTTCTGATTTGCCTGTGACAATAATTTTCCAGATCTAGGTCATTCAGTGTGAGACCCAGCATTGTCCTGAGAAAGCCAGAGCAATTGGTCACTATATCTACCTTGTATAATCTGCCTAGAAAACAAAGATCCTGCAGCTGACCTCAGCAATTTTACAGTCTGTGTTCTGATTTAATGCTTTTAATGTAAAAAGGGAGAAGGGAGGGAGAGGAGGAAAAGAAATGATTAAGGAAGAGGGAAGTACGAAGGAAGAGGAGGGAGGGATTCCTCATGCAAAAGAAGCAAGGCTCTTTCCAATCCCATCGCCTTATTTATTTTTAAACATCTTCTTGTCACTTTGAGTCAATAGGCAACCAGACACTGCGTGTCGGACACCCATTACCTCTCTTAATCAAGGGTTCAAATCTTCTCTGACAACATCTGATTTTTGCCTTCCACAAATCAGACGTGAGATATAGAAGAAAATTAAATAGAGCTTGCAGAGCATCTATTAAACCTAAAACAGGCTTTAAGATTTCCCAGAGGATTCCTGGAAAAAATCACGAAGATTTATCTTTTACCTTATAAAAAGAGATGCTCAAAATAAATAGGTCTGGAAGGCTGAATGGAAGAAGCTGTCAAGTCAGAAAACAGTCTCTCTCTTCCCTAGAACCAAGTGTGTGCAGTGAGATGTTATTAGCATAAACACTAAAGAAACCTCACGCTTCATATGCAGTTCTTAGGAATTCATCAATGCCTCATTACTGCATGTATTTTACTTTTAAGAAAAAAAAGAACACTAGATAGAGGTCTTATAAAATTGTTCTGTTAATTTTTCCTGCAGTTACCTGGTGCTTAACAGTGTTTTACATGATGATATTCATCAAAAAATGTTTTTCAATTGTTGTTTGAAGTGTTAGTTGACAACAAACCCTTTTCTTTAAAAGAAAAAACTGAATCAAATCATGTTTAGCCAGTGTTTTCCAGTGCATATCCATCTGGTCTTCTCCTGAACAGAAACATTTAAAGTTACTCCTGATTTCCTGAATCCCTTTGTGTCTGTGATACATGACATACTTGCTATATACAAGAACTATGATATAACTTAATAATTTTCCTCTACAAAAAATATGTTCATTCAGTTTTGTAAGGTGGACATTGTAGATGAATTGCTAAATGGTCTTATTAATAAAAAAAAAAATGGAGCCAGAAATTGGGGTTAAAGCTGAGAGATCAGAGGAATAGGACAAGCCACAAACCAACCTCACCTCACTGACCCTTCACTTCCAAATAGAGAGCTAGTCAGTAATAAGCCTGAGCTAATGCCCAAGCAGTTATAATTAATATAAGCCTCTGTGTGTTTACTTGGGGGATGCGAGTGGGAGAGATTTGTCCCGACTGCTGGCCGAGTGGGACACAGGAAAACTTTCCACTACAAGACATGCTATTTAGTGACTTCTTTGAAAATAGATAATATTTTTTTTAACCATTTACAAATTTTTATTTTATTTTTCTAGATTACTTTATGCATTGTTAGAGTTTATTGAAGACTTAAAATCATCAGGATTCAATGTTACATGATTATTTATTTACCTAGGAAACAATCAGAATCTACCCTGAATCTATGAAAACTGTATGGATAAGTGTGGTGGTTTGAATGAGAAATGTCCCCCATAGACTCTGGTGTTGGAACACCTGGTTCCCAGTTGGTGGCGCTGTTTGGGGTTTAGGAGGTGCAGCTTTGTGGGAGGAAGTAGGTCACTAGAAGTAGGGCATTGAGAGTTTAAAGCCTCATGCCACTTCCAATTGCTCTCTCTGCTTCATGCTCACGGTTGAGGATGTGAGTGTACATACAGTTTGCTGTTCTGGTCACTGTGCCTGCTGCTTGTTGCTCTCCTCCCTGCTGTGATGTACTCTCATCCCTCGTGAACTGTCAATCCAAATAAACCCTTTCCTTCTATAAGTTGCCTTGCTCATGAGGGGTTTTGTTTGTTTGTTTTGGTTTGTTTTTAAATCATAGCAACAGGAAAGTAACAGATAAGAGAGCTGAGGGACTACCAAACCAATAGCCTTGCCCTGTGCCAGCTGTGACTTAAACTTTCCAAAGTGCAATCTAAACAGCTGGAATTGTTCACAAGGGCAAGAGATCTACAAAAGAATAAACAGAAGCAGAAACTACATGATCTTATGGAGAAATCTTAACAGGATTACTAAAGATCACAAAAGAGGTCAAGGAATAATGTGGGAAGGAATAAACGAAATTAGAACATTGTAGGAATCATGGCATTATAACGTGGTACTACTATACAAGTGAAGATATGGCACCACCAACAAGTGTTATACTGGGGTGGGTGAGGTGGCATAGCAGGTAAAAGCACTTCTTGAGAAGCTTGTCAACCCAGCCCTACCTCTGGAACCCACAAAAAAAGCAAGACCTCAATAAAGTCATCTTTGACCTCCACACATGCACTATGGCATGGATACCCATCCTACCTCCCCCAACCACAGTAATTCTAAATAAAAAATAATTTTAAAATATGTTATATTAATCCTAAAAACAGATTTTTATGGAAGGTGTTGGAAAATGAGAATATAAAAATAAAAAGGATAAACTCATCATGTATGTGAGAGTCCTTTCTGGTCCTTGAAAATTTAATAAGAATATGCATTCAAAACCATTTGGTCTGCTGATTTTGTGAGAAACCTTTGTGCCTTGCCAGAGTTCTCAATTCCATGAAAGGAAGCCGGTCTCCTTAGGTTTTTATGAGTACTCTTTCCCATCCTAGTTTAAATTTTGTGTACTTTAGATGTTTCTGCCTTGTCTTGATTTGGTTAGCTAGTGGCTTGTCCTTATTTGTGAAGATCTAACTCTTGGGTTTATTATATAGTTGTACTTTCAACATTGTTCATTAGCATATCTGCTAATTACTTTTTGTATTAGCAATTTCTTTCTCCTATTATTCTTATGCTTCTTTTTCTTTTTCATTTTATAACTTTTCATTTTTTTGTGTTGTTCATGTGCACGAGGTGTGCATATGTATGTATACAGTTGTATGTGCATGCACACAGAGGGCAGAGGTCAACTTTGGGAGTCATTCCTCAGGAACTATCCACCTTATTTATTAAGACAAGATCTCTCACTGGGACCTGGCATTCATCTGTTAGACTAGACTGGCTGGTGAGTGGGTGGCAGGGCCCTGCCCATCTCCATCTCCCCAGCACTGGGATTCCAAGTTGCATTGCCACACCTGACTTTTATGTTGGCACTAGGGATCAGATTCAGGTCCTCATGCTTGTGTGGCAGGCACTTTGGACAGAGCCATCTCTCCAGCTTCCCTGAGTCTTAATTTCTTAAAACAATCATTCTCAAACTTTATCAAGTACTTACAATTATTTTGTAAGATCCCTGTTTAACCATAGAAATTTATAGTGTTGTACATAAAACTTCTTATAATTTTGAAGTAATTATAGACATGAAAATTTACATAAAGAATTCCTAAAGCTCTCTTATTTTCACAACTAGCTTCCCTGGTGGTGACATCTTCTGTAAGTACACAGCATGATGAAAGCCAGGAAGCTGCTGGCTTCCTGCTTAGTACAGAGTACAGTGAACTGGATCACAGAGCTTAGATTTAATCAGTTTTCTGAATGCTCTCATTTTTACATCTTAGGTATAATTTTATGATATTTAATCAGGTGCATAATCCCCACTACAACCATGTGTTCTGTCTCCCCAGTGCCCTTTCTTATATCACTCCTCTGCTGCCCCTCCCCTATTTCAACTTCAGGTGTGTCCACTTTGACATTTGTCGTGAAGATGGTGCCATATAAATGTACCATATAAAATCTGACTTCTGGCCGGGTGGTGGTGGCGCATGCCTTTAATCCCAGCACTCGGGAGGCAGAGCCAGGCGGATCTCTGTGAGTTCGAGGCCAGCCTGGGCTACCAAGTGAATTCCAGGAAAGGCGCAAAGCTACACGGAGAAACCCTGTCTCGGAAAAAAAAAAAAAAAAAAAAAAAACCAAAAAACCTGACTTCTATAATTGGCTTTAAAGATACTGCATGTGTGTGTGCGTGTGCATGTGTGTGTGTGTGTGTGTGTGTGTGTGTGTGTGTGTGCATGTGCATACACTCTTGTTCTCAGTGTGCCATGGCATAGATATGGAGGTCAAAGAATAACTTGCTGACATCATTTCTCTCTTGTCATGTGGGTCCAGTAGAAAGAATTCGGATTACGAGGCTTGGTGGCAAGGCCTACTGAACTATCCCTCAGACCTCTGACACTGGCTTTTAAAAGTCTGTAGATAGCCCTTTAGTCCATCCAAATTGTTTTTAAGTAACAATCACGTGTTGTTATTTTACTGCAGAGTGACAGTCCAGCTCACAATGTACCTTGTTTAGGCTTTTGTGTGTTAAAGGACATTTTGGAATTAGTTTTTAGTCATTATATATAAAGTGGTTATAAATAATTATACTTAACATATCAATCTATGTAGTTTATTCATGCATATGCCTGTTGTGTATATGTGCACCACGTGCATGTAGGTGCCCTTGCTGATCAGAGGGGGTGTTGGAGCTCCTGGAGCTGGAGTGGTGGTTCTGAGTTACAGCTGCCTCATGTGGGTGCTGGGAACTGAACCCTGGTCCTCTGCAAGAGCAGCAAGTGCTCTCATCTGCTGAGCTAGCCCCATTAAGTTTTCAAGAACGATTAAACTTATTTCCAGAGCACCTTACCATTTTCTACTCTCTCTAGCAATGCGCAAATAACCTAAAAATCTCTGTCTCCTGGTCAGCATTTAATTTTATCAGCATTTAGAATTATAGCCCTTCTGAAAAGCACTGAATACTGTGTCACAGTGTTTTGGTTTGAATTCTCCAATGCCTGATGTTGTTGAACATCCTTTAATGTGGTTATTTGCTGCCCTGATACCCACATTGGTGGAGTTTCCACTCAGGTCTTCTGGTTGTTTTCTAACTGGATTATTGGTATTCCTACCATTGACCTTAGAGTAGTGTTCACTTATTTGGGGGATGAGTCCTTTGTTAGATATGTGATTTTCTCCCACATTTTCCCGCTCAGTTTCTAATCACAGTGCTACTTTTAAATTATAATTTAGTTCAAAAAACTCTAAGGGACTTGATAGACCACAAAAAGAATGGGGTCTATTAACGACAGTGCCAGTTAGGGTAGGTCATCCAAGGCTAACAGAGACATGTTTTGCTTAGGTATGGCTTTTAGCAGAATCTTGAAGAAATCTGTGGTTGATTACAGGAGCCTTGAGGACTATCAATTAGGGGCTATAAAATGGTGAGAGTCCCAAAGTACAAAACAGTTCTTAAGACCTCCCCGGGCATTATCTTGTTCCCCCTGTAGGCGAGGCAATGCCCACCCCACCTGAAGGGCAGCCACCCTCTCAGAGGTGGCTCTTTTGGAGGCCAAAGGTCCCTGTCCATTGCTGCGTGGCAGGAAGATTTCTTAAGTTGATCCGGAGTTTCCTTTGAAGGACCATTAATGACGGGGTGGTAAAGGTTGCACCAATAGCCACAGTGCATGAAGTTCGAGGTATTAATTAACTTACTGAACAGTCTAGAGAACTGTACTCAGTAGGTGCAGGGGGGGGGGGGAGGGAGTGGAGAGCAGCATTTGACCAGGTCCTTCTGGCTGGCAAAAGTCTGACGGAATAGTGAGGTGATAAGATGGGTCAGTAAGGGAGCTCCTGGCGTGTATGGGCAGAATTGTCCCTTCCCTGCTAAGGTTTCCCCAGCACCATCCCAATCAAAGCTGGGCAGAATTAAGAGTCATCCAAGGAGGACTTGGAGGACAGACTTTTTGAGCCGGTTCCTAAAAACAGAAGGAGCATTACTCAGGATCGAGAGAGAAGGAATGGAGTGTGGACCCCCTGAGTAACTTCAGGAGAGAAGCTTGAGTCCAGGAGCTTCAGGGGGACACTAGGGGACTCCAACACCTAATGAAAAGGGCATGTGCTGTGTGACGGAAGTGGAGGGGCTGCCATGGGCACAGGCCACTTCTGAAGTCTCTTCTCATTCCCCACAGGTCTGAGATGTCAAGGAGAGTCTCAGATCACAGTATTGGACTGAGGCATTTCTCGCTTCAGGTTCTATTTTTTAAATTTTAAATTTTTGAGACAGACTGCCTGACCTTGAACTCTTGACCCACATGTCTCCAACTCCTGAGGATTGAGATCACAGTTGGTCTGCTGCCACACCTAGCTCCCACTTCAGGTTCTTTAGGAATCCACATTCTGAAGGTATTTCCTCCTGCTCTGATTTCCCCGGTGATGGACCCAAGTGTGACTATGTGCCTGCTAGAAATGTCCCCCTTACCTTTCAGATCCCTTCCCCAGCTTGCAGGAGGTCCTCCAGAAGCCTGCATCCATCTACTATCTGTAGCACTGGCTATCTGGCTGGATACCACTTTGTATCTGGTCCTGATGTGCTGCATTTCCTGCGCAAAATGGCCTAACAGATCTCCTGGCACTGAGAAGGATGTCACTACACATAAGAAGACTGGGGGTGGGGGGACATCTCAGTTCCCTAAGGCTCTGATGAAAGTGCTTCCATCATAACATCTTTCTGTGATCAATTTAATTTCATTGGTGTGCTTTATTGCTGCTGTTTGTTCAGCTGAACATTATAGAAAGCGGTTCTCAAGGTTTGGGAGCTGGAAATAAAAGATGAGTGTTGGTATGGCTAACGCTTCTTACCTTTGAGCCTTCAGAGAGCCTCCTTCCTGGGTCCCAGGAGTGACAGTCTTTGCCGTTCATTGATGTGTAAGTTTGTCTCTTCCATTTCTGCTTCTGTCTTCACATCTCACTGGATCCAGGACCGACCCTCATGTAGCATGAACTTATCTTGGTCCTTACCTTAATCACATTTCCATCGTTTGCTTGCTGTTTAGTTGATTATCACATTCATTCATTTGTGTGTGTGTGTGGGGCACGTGTGGAAGTCAGAGGACAGCTTTGGGGTGTCAGGCCTCTCCTTCTGCCGTGTGGCTCCTAGAGATCAAACTCAGGTCATCGGGCTTGGTTGTGAGTATTTTACCCATTTGCGATGTCTTCCTGGCCCCATTTGTTTGTTTGAAGAAAGGGTATCACTAGCCTAGGCTGGCCTCTCACTGGCAATCCTCCTGCTTCAGCTTCCTGAGTGACAGGATTATAAGTGTGCACACCACCTGCTTTCTGAACGCTAAAAATAAATAAATAAAAGGAGGACATGACTGTTCTTCAGGGGTGGAGGAGAAGATTTATTGCAGATATGAGAGAGAGCATAGCCAGAGACATCTGGAAGAGTCCGGACTGAACATGATCAGCCAATTGAGCCAGGCCAAGTGAGGAGAGGGGAGAGGGGAAATGGGAGAGGAAGAGAGAGAAGCCTGGAGTAACAGTCAAGATGCCAACAGGCCAAAATGGCCAAAAAAAAAGGGACCAGCGTTGCCAAAATGGCTGGAATCAGAGCAGTTGGGGAACGGGCAGCCTAGCCCTTGGGCTGGAGAGTTCAGGGTAGGGGGTGTGGTATGCCAGCCAGGTGGATCCTAAAACTGGCAGGGACTGAGGGATCTGAGAGAACCTGGTGACCATGTCAGCTTTGATATGTTAAATAGGTACCTCAGTTAGCCGTTTGTCCCATGTTTGAGATCTAACACTTTCCATTGGGTTTAAAATAATTAAGTTAATAAGAAAATCACCATCTTCCCCAGTTTTTGGTCTGAGATTCAAAGAAACAGGTTTGTTAGTCTTTTCCTTATGTCCCCTTAGTGTCATCTTATTCTAGCATTTTGGCATCCAGTGATGTGGCCTCCAGCAGAGGGAACAATCCGTGGCATGAAAAGATTCAAGTGTGAGTCTCAGAGCTGCCTCTTGGGTCTGCCTGTGAAACCCTGTAGGGCAGAAAGGAAGTTGCCACCACCCTGCATGCCCTATACAAGGAGTCTGTGAGAGCAAGCAGTTCTTCACAGTCCCCATCAAGATACCTCAGACTGCACAGAAGCCACCCTGTTTACGTATCTGGAAGTTCCTGAATTAGTGTTGGGAAAAAATTACCATAAAATTTGGTATTGTAAACAAAGCATATCATTTCACAGTTCTAAGGGTAGGAAATGAAAGCAGCTTGTGTAGATTTGGGCCTCAACTTTTAAAATGGCTCAGAGACTGTAGGAGAGACACCTCAGTTGTTTTAAATGTGGGCTTCCTCCCTACCCCCGATATGTCCTCATGACCCAGTGCTGCCTTCCTGAAGAACAGCATCTTTATAACCTAGCCTCAGGCATCGCATGGCACCCATGCTTCCAGTCCATAGTCTGTATTCAAGGGTCCTCAGGCCTTTGAATTTGTCATAATATTTTAAAGATTGACTTTTACTTCTGTGTTTGTATATGTCTTGTCATGTGT
Organism: Peromyscus eremicus; assembly: GCF_949786415.1. Taxonomy (NCBI): domain Eukaryota; kingdom Metazoa; phylum Chordata; class Mammalia; order Rodentia; family Cricetidae; genus Peromyscus; species Peromyscus eremicus. Next base: position 92,851,745 of record NC_081422.1, on the reverse strand, counting down.
GTGCAGGACACCGTAGAGGCAGAAGAAGGCTTCAGACCGCTTGGAGCTGGAGTTAGAGGAGGCTGTGAGCCATCCAAGGTGGGTGGCTGGCAATCAAACTCTGCTCTCTAGAAGAACGGCAAGCTCTCTGAACCATGCAGTCATCTCTCCAGCCCAGAAGAATTTGGCGAAGTATTTTAAAGCTCCCGAAGCTCCCTTCTCGGTTTGTCCCTCACCCTCCTTCTCCATATCTCTCCGCCTGGTACTAAGGCTGCTTTGCTCCCCTCCCCGAACCTTGACCTCACATGTTCAGAGTCCATGTTAGAGTGGGGGGGTGGGCAGTGGGCATGATGAGAATCAAATTCAGTCCTAGAAGTCTTAGGCAGCGCTACTGGGGTGGGAGTACATGATCCCTCCAGTGTTAAAGCTTGGGCGTCTACTTGAGAAGTCTTTCTCTGGCTAGTGTGGAGACTGCCTGCTAAGGAAAGAGCTCGGTGCTCACAAGTATCTTCTTACCGCTCCATATGCCAAAGAATCCTTCCCCATAAAAGATGAGTGAAAAAAGAAAGAAAATGACTGGGGGCGGGGGAGACACAATTTTAACAATGTAACTGTATAATTTTAAGTAGTTTAACCCTTCAGACGTTCCATTTCTTCAGCAAGAGGCCAGGAATAATAATATTCGTCCTATAAAATCATTAATAATGAGGGCTGGAAGAGGAGCCCCTGTAAGTAGGGTCAAAAGCAGTTGTGAGCTGCTCAGTATAGGTGCTGGGAATCACACTCTAGTCTTCTGCAAGAACAGCAAGTGCTGAGTCATCTCTCCAGCCTCCTTCACTAGGTCACCACCACCACCACCACCACCACCACCACCACCACCACCACCACCACCACCACCACTACCACCACCACTACTACCACTACCACCATCAACATAGAGTGGGTCAAGTATTTGCTTCTACAAGCAGGATTCCATAGACCCTGCTTAAACACTCATGGCCTCGTTCATGGCAGTCTTGGCTTGTCTCTCTTCCTGTTACTCCTTTCCTCCCCAATAATCTTGTGTGTTGCTGCTGTTTTGGCTGTGCTGAGGGTTGAACCCAGGGCCTTGTGCCTGAGAGGCAAGTACTCTACCACTGAGCCACACAGCCCTAGCTACCCCTTCCTAGGGATCGTTAAACAAATCCTGTACAGCATGCTCTTTAATTGGTCACGTATTGTCATTATCACGCTAAAATCTTAGCAATATCTCCAGTGGTAGCAAATACCCAACTGGTTTATACATTCCCCTAATTATATGATTTTGTTTGTTTTGATTTTATTTTGTTTTTATGGTCAGTTTGTTAGCACTGGGATTCAATAAAGGCCAAATAGTATAGTTAGTTACTGTGTCTCTGAGTCCCCTTTAGACTATAGAATCCATCAAGGCACCTTTCTCTGTTCCCTGCAACTTACGCACTGAAGCAGCAGGTTACGTGCTATAGGGAGTCTCCTGTATGCTACTGATTGTGTCTCTGTAATGTCCTTTAAGATGTCCCTCTGTCCTTGAATTTTCTGTTTATGTTTTGCTAGACCATTGGGTTCAGAGTTGATTTCTTGGTAGGATCCTTTCCTAGCCATATTATGTAGGACACACACACTTACTCATCTGCCTCTTTGCTTTGAGACATTAACAGCCATGGATGAACAGTGCTCTAATCCATCAATTCATTAGGAGTCATTAGCTTTTCCTAGTCATAAAATGAATATGTCTTCATCTTAAAATAATAAATAATATAACATGATATAAAATGCAAAGTAGAAATCAAGTGTCATTTTCCCCCTGGCTCATTAACTTTTCTTTTTACAGATAACCCTGTTGATGTTACCACCTTTGCCATGACTTAAAAATTTGATACAATCACTTCAAAAAGGTGAACAGGGATGTTTTATGATGGTAAAGTCAGTGTGGCTGGTACACAGAGATTTATATGATTATGGATCAAGAAGACCTGTTACACATGTGCATATACATGAAACAAACAAAAATATAATTATATGTTTATTGTATGTTTTATCTATATAAGTGTCATGAAAACAACAGCCATACCTGAGACAACCGTGTAAGGAAGTCTCAGGGTGCACATGATTAATTTCCAAGTGAGTAACTATTGTTCAATAGATTCTTCTAGTTCAACATAACTACTAGCTTAGAACAGGAAGAGAAAGGTGTTGGGGGAACCACAGGAATAACTCCTTGTGTCTTCAGTGGGAATCATCCCTTAGCATGATCAAAGACTATCATGTGCAAAGTATGAGAAGCCACAGGAACCTAGCAGCTGCCTTCCCAGGCTCCTCTGCCCACATTGATGTCACCCCTAACTCTACAGATCAGCTTTCTCTGCTTTTCCAAGCACAGCAGCAAAACACTTCTCTCCTCTGTCTCCTGATCTATACCTAGGCTCAGGATCTGCAGTTCAACAGCAAAAACTGGCCAGCAGCTTTGGATGCCAGTTCCCAGGATTTCACTCAGGAAGCAGATTCACCTAGCCCTTCCAATCTGTTATGGCTAATGAACCAAGCGAGGAAGTACAGCCGTGGCTACATTGCTTCTTCCTGCTCTGGGGGAATATGAAGGTATGTGTGAGGCTTGTCTCAAGAAGAAGGGGGTAAGGGAGCTGTGAGATGGTATTACCAAAAGATGAACATTCAATTTTTTGGGGGGGGGGGGCGGGGCGGTGACAATGGAGTGGGCAGTGTCTTACTGTGTAGCCCAAGATAGCCTGGAACTTTCTATGTAGCCTAGGTTAGTCTCAAACTGCTGGCATCCTTCTAGCTTTGTCTTCAGAGTGCTGGGATGACAGGTGAGAGCCACAGCATCATACTCACATTCACAGTTCTTCACTGCCAGGCTGCATATGAAGAAGTAGTACAGTCTACACTGCAGTCCAACCCAGCATCCACCACTAGTGTAGACAGTATCCATGATCCCCACAAGGGCGCCATCCTAGCTACTTAGAATCTGAATTTTTGGTGAGAGATACACTGATTACATTTGATCAACACATAATACCTTCCCATATTGAAATATCACACCATACCTAGTAAATATGTATAATTATTAAATACAAGTAACGTTAAAAAGTGATAGAGCAGTTTTATAACCCCAGCTGCTCAGGAGACTGAGGCAGGCAAATTACAAATGCAAGACTTGCCTGGGAAACTCAGTGAGACTCTGTCTCAAAATAAAAGGCTTTTAAGAGAAAGGACTGGAGATGTAGTTCAGTAGAGTGAATGCTTGCTTAGCGTAAGGCCGTAGACTCCATTCCCAGTACAGCCAAAATAAAAATGATGGAGAGTATGAGAGTGGAGCCTTGGGAGTTCATATGGGGCCTCCTGTGTAACATGCGGTATCAGGGAAGGGAACCCTCTGGCCCAGACATTTACTCAAGACGTTTTAATTGTTGACATTGCCTCCAAATAAAGTTGAGTAAGAGGGGTGCAGAAGCAGTGACAAGAGAGGGTGAGGCCATTCATCTTCTGTAAGGTTGTGCACCACAGTGGGGCCAGACAGTCCCAGGGCAGCATGAATCTGAATGTCTTATAACCCTATCATTATCTTGGACTAGCACTGCTTAATTCTATTACATTGCCTCTCTCTGCTATAAGCTATTTAATTTTCTACAGATAATTATTTGAGATAATCCACAGTGTTTTTAATTTTGGCAAAAACTAGTGGTTCTTTTTTAGAGTTGTCTCAAACTGGGCAATGATCAGGTTTTACTGTGAGAAATTCAGAGCTTAAACAAGAGGCTGTTTAGGGTGCTGATGCGGGGTGGAAAGAGGACCTCTGAGCTCAACTCTGAAGGTCTGGTAGGGCCTGTTGTTGTCGCTGGAGTGGGAGGGGAATGCCATGAGTAGTGTTTCTATCAGAGTGGAACGATCCCTTTTTTTAGCATAGGATGACAAGAAAGGGATCCTTGTCTCAAGGCCTGGAGAGGAAATGTCACTCCTGCAACCCATGGGTACACTCCGCCTCTACTCAGGCAGATCTGCAGGTCCCAAGGCCGGAAGGGATGTGAGGCAGGCCTGAAGACATAGCAAAGCCCTTACAGGAGAAGGGTTGTGGAACATTGGGATGTTCCAGTGGGGTAGGATGGGTACTGTCACTGTAGGGATGGATAAGGGACATTCAGAATTGGGCTGTGTTTGATCACAGTTGGGTGTTGGGCTGTCTATTTTTGTTAGAACAGTCTTGGTACCCTATTTGGTTCAGGCAATTTATAAATTAGGACTTCCAGAAGGATACTTGGGGTTCACCTTGTAAGACTATATTTATACATTTGGAGGCTCCTTGGGAGTGACATTTGGGGGTTCCTGGGGTTTTAGAGTCTAAAGTTTATCTTCTAACTCTCTCTGTGATTGGAGGGCACTTGTCTGCATCAGGAGCTCCAGGGTTCCACCCCACATCCCATGTGTGTACACATGTGTATATGGTATGTAGCAGAGAGTCGGAGTCCCTGACCTTTTCTTCTATTGTTGGGGTGGAGTCAGGGGCTTGTTTTCTGATTTCTGTGCTCATAGGGCTTGCTCTGTATTTCAGCTCCTCTTCACTCACACCTATGGGCAAACTGGTATGCTTACCTCAACCCTGAGGGCCTTCTTTGGTTCTTTTTGTTTGTTTACATTCAGTAAACTGGCTTTCTACGTGCCAGACACAGAGGCAAATACTAGCTTGCCTATGTATGTATGTATGTATGTATGTATGTATGTATGTACGTATGCATGCATACATGTATGTATGTATCTATCTATTATCTATCTATCTATCTATCTATCTATCTATCTATCTATCTATCTACCCTTCATCTATCTGTCCTATCACCTGTCTGTCTGTCTACCTGCTTTCCTATCATCTTTCTATCATTGTTATTAAACTCACAATTATCTCAAGCCTTTGACAGGTGAGTCCAGACTGAAAGGCGAATAAACTGAGGCACAGAATATTTGCCTGAGTTCTTTCACCTCATAGAGCAATGAAGGCACAGATCTGGGACCTAAGCCTTGGATAGAGGGATCCAGAGCTCAGCCGCCACCACCTGTCTTCAGTGGGCTCTGTACAATTGAGGCCGGCCTCCTCAGCAGCACTACCTTCCCGAGACAGTGCACAAGGCAGGCCTACTTCTTCTTTTTTTCTTTTTTTATTATTAATTTTTTAAATTTATTTTATATACCAACCACAGTTCCCCCTCCCTCCTCCCATTCCCTCCTTCTACTTCCTTTCTACCCCTCCCCAGTCCACTCCTCAGAGAGGGTAAGGCCTCCCATGGGATTCAACAAAGCATGGCCCATCAAGGTGAGGCAGGACGGAGCTCCTCCCCTTGTGTCAAGGCTGGGCAAGGTAATTCAGCATGGGGAACAGGTTTCCCAAAGCCAGCTAAGTGCCAGGGACAGGTGCTGATCTCACTGCTAGGAGTTTTATAAAGAGACCAAGCTACACAACTGTCACCCACATGCAGAGGGCTTAAGTTGGTCCCATGCATGCTCCCTAGCTGTCAGTCTAGAGTTCCTGAGCTCCCACCAGTTCGGGTCAGCTGTCTCTGTGGGTTTCCCCATCATGATCTTGATCCCCACTTGCTTAATAATTCCTCCTCCCTCTCTTCAACTGGACTCCGGGAGCTCAGCCCAGTGCTTGGCTGTGGATCTCTGCATCTGCTTCCATGAGCTACTCGATGAAGGTTCTATGATGACAATTAGAGCAGTCACCAATCTGATTACAGGAGAAGGCCAGTTCAGGCACCCTCTCCACAATTGCTAGGAGTCTTATCTGGGGTCATCCTTGTGCATTTCTGGGAATTTCCCTAGCACCAGGTTTCTCCCTAACCTCATAATGGCCCCTCTATCAAGATATCTCTTTCTTATGTTTTTGGTTCTGAGCCTAGCCTTTAACAGCTGAGCCGGGGATCTGTGGTTGGTATGTAAAATGAATAGAAAACTTTTTTTTCATGGCACTGGAATTTTTTTAATTTCTTTATTTTTTTTTCATTTTACATACGAACCACAGCTCTCTCTCATTCCTCTTCCCCCATTCCTCCCACCTCCCCCTCCCCCCACCCCCATCCACTCCTCATAGGGGTAAAGCCTCTCTTGGGTAGTCAACACAGTCTGGCATACCAAGTTGGGGCAGAACCAAGACTCTCTCCCCTGCATCAAGACTGAGCAAGGTACCCCACCATAGGGAATAGGCTCCAAAAATCCAATTCATGTACCCGGGATAAGTTCTTATCCCAGACCTACTTCTTAAGGTTGAATTACATGATGCCAGTATAGGATGGTCTCACTTAGAGCATTTGTTGAGAGATTGTAACCCTTGGTTCAAAAGCAGTCCCAAAATGACATACTTTCTGAGGTGATTGTCCCAGGAACTTGTAAAATGTGGGGAACTCTCCTCACAACTCCATGGTACCAGTCCAAGCCTCATCTTTTGTGAACCCTTGTGGGTGTTACAGTGCTGTGGCCATGCTTTGGAGATTTGAGAGTGACTCCACTATGGGTGTCTGGTTATATTATTAGGCACCTTTGTGTGCCCCGTGACAATGACATTCACACGTTGGCCAGGTGGCAGGGCTTGAATTCGTGGTAACATCAGCAGCTTGGCACTGGAGGCAAGAGAGGCTGAAGTAACAAAGAAGGCTGAGCAGCCACCAAGATGCCAGCTGCTGCCAACTTGGGATCAGGGCTCTGCTGAGTGTCGGAGACAGAGCTGTGAACATGAAGAGCATCATTAAAGCCAAGTCTGTTGCTGTGGTTACAGGTTTACAAACACCATGCTGTCCTCTGTTCAACATGCACTCCTTTGGCAGCAGGTGAACTTTGAATTAATTGTGCCTGTCCTGTGCCAAACTCCTAAGTGCTGTTCTTCACTCGCTTTTATTGCTACTGAGAGAATGGCCACCAGCATAATTCTTTTCAAAGCCCGAACAGGTCACGTTCTTGCTCTAAAGCCTCCTTGGCTCCCTACTGCCCACTAGAACCAGTCCTGGTATTCATGCCATTCAGTGAGAATGACATTGAGTTTCATAGGCCCAGAGCTCCTGAAGTTAGGGCCACAGCTCCTACATGTGCTTGTACTGGGGCCACACCTTGGTCTGCCATACAGACTTAACTGTTGAGTATGGCATTTATGTATTCGAAGGGGAGGTCTCATGAGGGAGGCCTCAATACCTGAGGTAGTATGGGATAATTTGTGGTGTTTCCAGCATTTCTGACTGCCCAATGAGTGTGACACTTTGTCATTAGCTGGTACATAACAGGCCTTCAGAAATATCTGTGTGTGAATGGTCTTTTCAAGAACCCCTGTCTGAGTTCTCTACTGATGGGGTCAGAAAGCAAGGCTGGTCAGAAAAGGGTTGTCCCACAGCATAAGCAAGTCTAGGCTTTCTGTTCCTTTGGTGACAGTGATGATAAAAACAAAAACAAAAACAAAAACAAAACAAAACATTTCTAGTGCATGACTGTCTTAATTAGGGTTTCTATTGCTGTGAAGAGACACAATTATCACAGCAACTCTTATAAAGGAAAATATTTAATTGAGGCTAGCTTAACAGTTTCAGAGGTTTAGTCCATTATCATCATGGCAGGACATGGCAGCATGCAAGCAGACATGGTGCTGTAGAAGGAGCTGAAAGTTCTACATCTTGATCCACTAGCAACAGGAAGTGAACTGTGTACTACACTGAGGGTAGTTTGAGCAAAGGAGATCTCAAAGCTCACCCCCCACAGTGACACACTTCTTCCAACAAGGCCACACCTACTCCAACAAAGCCATACCTCCTAATAGTGCCACTCCCTTTGTGGGCCATTTTCTTTCAAACCACCACATGAACTAAGGCAGTTTCTCAACCTTGTTATTTTCATGTGGGTAAATTTTTGTCATGTGCCCTGCAGGATGCTTAGCACTGTTCCTGCCCACGTCCTGAAATCATATCACCAGACATTGCTGAGGCTGAATTACCCATCAGGAATCCCTGGAACCCCTGGCCCAGGGCAGCAGCTCTTAATTCTGGTGCCTTTCCCAATCACCTGGGAACTTAAAAACTAAAGATGCCTCTTGCTTTGATACAGCCCAAATAGAACTGATTCTGGGAACAGCCTGGGTACAGGAGCCTATAAGAACTCCCCAGGGACTTCTCATCTTACTACAGAGATAATTGTTTACCCATGTTTATTGGCGCTGTATTCATAATTGCCAGGAATTGGAAAAAGCCAAGATGTTCATCAACTGATGAATACATGAGGCACTATGGGAACCTGTGGTGTGAATGGATAACAAAAATGTCGTACATTTATACAAGGTAATATTATTCAGCTATTAGGAAAACTGAAATTATGAAATTTGCAGGTAAATGGATGGGACCAGAAACAATTATTCTGAGTGAGGTAACCCAGACCCAGAAAGACAAACATTACATGTTTTCTCTTATATGTGTATGTTAGCTTGTATGCTTTAGATATGTGTATTTCATTCAGAATAACCACAGAGGAGGTAGCTAGTGAGGGACCATAGGGGAAAGTGGGGACTACTGAGTAAAGGGAAATGGAATATAATGTTATAAAGGGACGGAAGGGGAACTAAAACAGGAAAATTAAAGGGGGTGGGGGATTTGGGGGCTGGGTAGAGGTCCTTTGAAAAGCCATATTAAAACCTACTACTGTAGAAGCTGCCTAAAGAAATTTAAATGGAGTTACCATATATGTAGGGGAGACAATACCCCAACTAGACATCATATTCTACCAAATAAAGCCCTCAGTAACAGGAATGGGTTTCATCTCTTTGAATTATTGTCTAAGAGGGTTCCATTGACCCCTCAAACACTATAGGCTATTGCCAATGTTATTGGTTACCCTCCACCATCTGACAGTAAGACCCTATTGCTGAAGACACCTCATAATTACGGCACAGAACACGGGGGAAACTAGCTGGTACTCAACTGAAAGCCTTGCCTCTACTGGCTTGCATTCATAGTGCTAGACGGTGCTTTATACACTATCAGAGGAGAAAAATAATCACCAATGTGACCCAGCTATCAACCCTGTGAGCTATAATAGTGACCTGTCTGCAAGGTATGCCCAGTGGTACAACAGCGGCAAGAATGTGAGGGACTAACCACCCACCACTACTTCTTTGTTTTTAAATCTTTTTTTCTTTATTAAGACATTTTTATTCATTTTACATACCAACCACAGGGCCCCCTCTCTTCCCTCCTCCCCGCCCCAGTATTCACCCCCAAACCCACCTCCATTCCTTCCTCTGAAAAGCCTCCCATGGGGAGTCAGCAGAGCCTGGTACATTCAGTTGAGGCAGGTCCAACTACCCCTATTTCTTCTTCTTTGTTTCTCCTCCTCCTCTTCCTCCTCCTCCTCCTGTTCCTCCTCCTCCTCCTCCTCCTCCTCCTCCTCCTCCTCCTCCTCCTCCTCTTCTTCTTCTTCTTCTTCTTCTTCTTCTTCTTCTTCTTCTTCTTCTTCTTCCTTTTTTAGATAAAATTTAAGGTCCACTCCTTGAGATGAAACCTGTATTGTTAAAGAGTCTAAGAACTTGAGACTGGAGAGGTCATGGGCCTAGGGAAAATCCTGCTGTTATTCTACTAAATGAATATAACAGTAAAGCAACCCCTAATGACATACTGCTATACCCATAGATCAGTTCATCACTTGCTCTCAGCAGAGAAGCTCCATCTTGCAGTAGATGGGAATTAACACAGAGGCCCACAACTGGACAATGTGCAGAGAGTGAGAGACTTTGGAGTGCTCAGTCTTGAATGGATGTCTTTATCAAAGTCTTCTCTGAAAGGCTGAGGGATATATGCAGAAAATGGTGAGATTATAGGATCCAGATGACTTCAAGGAAGTAGCTTTTTCCGGACACAACAGTGCAGAAGTATAAGCGAATGCCAGAGTCTGTGACAACTCACAAGACCTGCACAAGTTCAAGTTAGACAAAAAACTCCAGTGCAGAGGAGGGGGAGTGGGCACAAAGTTCCACCAAGAGCCAAGAAACTATTCACAAGAGATGGCTTCTGGGAGAGAAAAAAAACAAGTTTTCCTCAATAGAGTGGTAGTAGGGGCAGGCTTTCTGAGTAGATGGCCAACACCAATCAGACTCCATGGTTTTCGGTGTCTTTTTTCTTCTGTGTTAAGAGAAGAATTTGAACTTGGGTAGCTAGAGTGGTGATGGATCTATAAGAAGTTTGGGGATGGGAAAGAATATAATAAAAATATACTGAACAAAATTCTCAAAGAATAAATAAAAAAAAATTCCAGAGTAATCAGGACTTGCTGAGCAAGGAGGAGGGGGAAGAGGAGGAAGAGAACGTGTAACTCCCCAGGTGGCTATCTAATATGTAGCTGGGTGTGAGAATGTTCTGGCGCTGGGCAATCTGCAGCTTCACATCCCTCCTGTGTGGAGGGAAGGCAGATGCTCTGGCAGAAGGAAGGTCTAGGCTGGTGTGGAGCTGCCCTGTGAGTGGTGACTGTGAGTTGGGACTTGAACTCTGCATGTGACTCCTAAACAAATACTATTTCCAAAGCATGGAGTTTGGCTGGGGTGACTGGTTGATTGTCAGGTTAATCGGGGAGGGGGGTTCTTCCATGTGAGTCTTCCCTTATTTCAATTATTTTCTCCATCCTTCCTCCCCTTCCAGTGCTGGTGTGCTCTCTCTCTCTCTCTCTCTTTCTGGATTGAACCTAGGATCTTATGCATGCTAGTCAAGCACTCTACCACACAGCCACATCTCTCAGTTGCTTCCATTTCTTTCTTTTAAATATTTATTTTTTAATTTTAAATGTTTGTACGTGCCTGGATAATATATATTATGTTACATAATATATAATATACGCATAGGTATAGATATGCACCAGGTATGTGCAGGAGCCCAAGGTGGCCAGGATAGGGTATCAGATCACCTGGAGTCAGAGTTACAGGTGGTAAGGAGCTGCCATGTGTGTGAGGACATGACCTGGGTCCTCTGCAAGAGCAGTAAGCACTCTTAACTGCTGAGCTATCTTTCCAGCCCCTTCTCCGGGTTTCTTTACAGCAATGGTGGCACAGGCAGCGATCACTTAGACTTGAGTGCGAAGATGATAGATACCAAACCATGCACACCCCAGAGCTAAGCTCGTGCCTCTGGGCAAAGATGATAGATACCAAACCATGCACACCCCAGAGCTAAGCTCGTGCCTCTGGGGAAAGATGCACAGCTGTACCCTCAGGACTAAATCCTCCGTGGCTTTGCAATTTCTCCCTCTATCCAAGGGAGGCATCAGGAGAAACCAGCCTCAGGGGCCCTGGAGAAAAAGCAAGCACAGGTCGATGTGAAATTTCTCCAAAACACACGTCTTAAACAGAGATGACCTTTATTGGGGGTGGCTTCTTCTTAAGAAAAGGAAGAGACAAGGCGATGAGACAGACTTTGCTGGCAGATGCCTAAGTGGCTATGTGTTCCAGCCCCATGCTGGGGGGTGGGGGCTCCTCACCACGGGCCCATCCCACTTGTTCCTAAAGACCAAGGATATCTTCTCGGGCTGCTCACTGCACTTTCTTGAATACTTGCTTGCAGATCACACCCTGGGCTCTCATCTCCTGGGGTAATAAAGACACTTGTTATTAGCTGAAGCAATGTTACGCTTGAGGCTCAGAGCATCTCAGGACAGAGACTTGGGACATATTTGATGGCTACTATCATTCCCCATGAGCTTAACTAATTCCTGAGGAAGTTGATGGAGTGGGAACCACAGAGATCAGGCTCTCTGATTCCTACAGACAGAGCTGGCTGGGAGAAGGGTTGACCAGTAGGAGCCCTTGATGGCTCCCCTCTTCCTACTCCCTTAAAAAGTCAAAGAGCTTTAGGAACCCAGGCCTGGGACAGTCTGTGTCCAGGCTCGAAGGGACTGGTTTGCTAGGTTGTTTCTGAGTAGGCAAGGATCTAAGCCTAGGCTGTCTACTGGAGTTTGGGAATGATGCTGAGTTGCCAGTATCTCAGTGGGTGGAGGCTAGCCTTCCTTCCAGGTAGTTCCAAGAGCAACCAAGATATCCCAAGATCTGCCCACAGGGGCAGCTCCTGCAGACCATGGCTAGGGGGCAATGGCAGTCAAACTCTGTGTCTTCTGAGTTGTTGGGAATTGGAACTGGAAAGCTGATTGTGTGACATTCACTGAAGTTTAAGTGATGACTGAAGAAACCTGAAGCGCCTCAAGAACCAAGTGAAATCACCTGACAACCTTCCACACCCTGATTTGCAGCCTTGGCATAGAGCTGCAGGGCTGAAGAGTGAGGGGACACTGAGATCATGTCTGCCTTTTTTTTTTTTTTTTTTTTTCTGAGACAAGGTATCTCCATGTAGTTTTGGTGCCTGTCTTGGACCTCGCTCTGTAGACTAGGTTGGCCTCGAACTCACAGAGATCTGCCTGGCTCTGCCTCCCGAGTACTGGGATTAAGGGCCTGTGCCATCGCCACCCAGCTTATGTCTGCCCTTTTTGCAGCTAAGCAAACAGAGGCCCAGGGAAGAGCCCGAGTTGGGGATGGACCCCACAGCATAGGCCCCATGCAGCTGGCCTCTTCCCCTCACAGCTCACATCCTCACAGCTGCAGAGCTCATATGCAGCAGGATAGCATTATCAGACGAGAATGAGGCCAGCTGGAGACCTACCCGAGGCACTCAGTGATTGGCCCAGGATTAAGCTCCAGGTCATCTGGACCAGGTTGTAGCTGGAGAATTTTTCTCCAGCTCCCGCCACCAAGTCCCGCCAGTCCCAGAGCCCATTTATAAAATAAACATACAAACTCTTATATTATTTAAACTGCTTGGCCATTAGCTCAGGCCTGTCATTGTCTAGCTCTTACTCTTATATTTAGCCCATTTCTATTAATCTTTACTTTGCCACATGGCTTGTGGCTTACCGGTACTTTACATCTTCCTTGTCCTGATGGCGGCTCCAGGCAGTCTCTCTCTCTTCCCTTCCTGTTCCCTCAATTCTCTTCTTTGTTAGTCCCGCCTATACTTCCTGTCTGGCTATTGGCCAATTAGAGTTTATTTACATATAGCGATATCCACAGCACCAGGTTCCTTCTGCAGAAGGGTAGTTGGGGAGTTGCAGGGTGGAGGAGTGATAGGAGACTTCCTCCTCAGAGGATGTGGGCCGTGTTAGCTCTCAGGGAGCCCAGGCCTCGGTGCTTGCTTTTCCCAGGCTGAAGACAGAGTGGAAGTGACTTTGACCTAAGGCTGAGGGTGGAGAACAGGACTGGACTGAGGACAGCTGTACCTGGCCCCTGGCCTAAGCCGAGATCACATTCTCCTGGTGAATTCAGCTTGCCTCTGGCCTGGTTGTGCACAGGGCACATATACGTTATGTGCAACGAGCAAAGGTTGGCTCTGTGCTTTGTGGACATGCAACCGGACGTGCAAGCCCGCCTTTCAGAGTTCCACATCTTCACCACCAAGATAGAAGCTGGTTCCCATTTCCAGAGAACAGCAGGGCCTTGCCAGCTGCTAATACTACCAAATGCCTCTCCACCTGCTCCCTCTGGCTGGACCTTGGGTCAGCCTAGACCTTGAAAACAAATCGTATGGTTTTCCAAGTCACTCGGGCACCTTCTCCTTAGAGGAGACCCTTAGAGGAGAAGCGTCGTCAAAATAGAATCAATGCCTGGCCAAGGTGTTATTTTCCAGCGTCCCTACACTCCTTCAGGGAATAAGGACCTCTGAAGACACAGCCTGGGTCCCCACCATGGAACTTACCAGGTGTAGCTCATCACCCTCGATCCACTGGGTCCAGCCACGCCCCTCCTTCTCGCCCTTCTGCACACACTGGAGCTTGTCCCCGTCCCAGCTCACTGTGGTCTGCCAAGCAAAAGACCACAGTAGTCAGTTCTGGGGAAGCAGCCCCACCAGGGACTGGAGGAGAGGAAGGCTCCTGACCTCAATAATTCAAGACGTGCCTTTGGCAATTTTAGTGTGGAAAAAATGCAGCCTAATACTCCCTGCCCACCACATGCTTTTATTAAAGTGTGCAGATCAGTTTTAAAATTTATGAAAACCTTCATAAATTCCATTTAAAAGGGCAATTAGGAAGGGAAAATGTCATTGAGATAGGGTTGAGAATGGGGATTGGGAAGGAGGGGCTTCTGGGGCTGAGCACAGGCTGTGTAAGGGTATGCCGGTCAGGGTCTTGTCCCTGCATCTTGCCTGTGAGAACCCTGTCTATCCCCAGACACATCAGCCATTCAATCATTATTCAACTTTTGCTAGGTCTTGTAATACCTACAAGGCCCCACCCATGCCCTCAAAGAACCTCCATCTCAAGGGAGAATGACCTCAGATATCAATAGCCAGCTTACAGGTGGTGGCCGACAGCCACCTGCCTCCCTGAGCCAAGTCTCAATCTCCATGCTTGTCGCTGGCTACATGGACTGGAACCTCCCATAGACGGCCCAGGTTAGGAGACTCCTCTGCTCATCTGGGTGATCAGGACATAGGTCAGTGGGGCTCTCAAGTCCCTCTCTTCCATTCTGCTACGTGGCTTCGTTTTGAAGACCTTATGTCATTGATGTTTAGTGTCAGAGACTTTAAGAGATCAGCAGTAAGTTAAGGGAGGGGAAGCCAGCGATGATATTGGGATAGGCTCCAAGGAGGAAGGGTGGGCCCACAGGAGAAAGGTTCTTGGTGGTCTGTCCTGAGATAAAGGCAGAGGTGGGATAGTATAAGGTACAAATATTCAAGACCTGAACTGTGTGCCGAGCTCTCCCGTCCTGCATGAGACCAGCCTCCAGGCTGCACTCTACTGACACACCTCAACCCCACATCCCACCCCTCAGTCTTCACATCTTCACAGAGCACAGAGTGCCCTTTGAGATGCTGAGATGTGGAGACAGGCATCCCGGAGGTGTTTCTGGTTCTTTGGAGCAGCCGGGACCCACCCAGGAACATGAGGGTGGGTAGGAGGCTCAAAAGAGGACCGCAGCTCAGTCTGGTCTCCCTGGCATGGCCAATGAATGAGCCCCTGGTGGCAACAGGACCTCAGTGAGTGAACAGACATGCCCAGGACCTCACCCACATACCATGCCCACCTTTTGGATACACATCCTTGCCAAAAGGAAAGGTCCTTACCATGAGTCCTGCCTCATGGGAAGGGCTCTGTTCACTCTTGCTCACTGTGTGGCTCTGAGTGAGTTTAACACTTCCTCTGAGTCCCCACATTCCCAACCCGGTCATGAGGGTGCTGACTCAGAGGCTTTAGAGAGCTCAGGTTCTGAGCTTCCTGTGTTCTCTGTCACATGCAGCTTAGCATCAGGACCGCCAGTAACAGCCTACTGCAGAAGGGAGTGAGGAGAAATCTGGGCAATGGGTGTGGAGTGAGAATTCTGGAGGATTTTCCCCTTTCTCCTTGCTGGCTTTTAAGGGGCACCAGCCCCATCTTTGGACTTGCTGATCACTACTGCCCCCTGCTGTTGAGATGAGCCTGCAATGTGACACACAGGAGGAGCCTGGGGAGATGGATCCATCCGTCTCAAGTTGAAGGGTGTGATACCTAATTGCTAGGAGACAGATATTGGAAGATCCTTGGGACCCCAGCCTAACCTGTGAATCACAGGCTAACTGGAAACAAAACCAAACAAACAGAAAAACACAAAGGTAGAAGGCACTTCTGAGGAATGTCTCCACATGTACACATGTGTACACGCTCCTGCCACATGTAGATGGGTGTGCATGCACGCACATGCATGTACACACACACACACACACACACACACACACACACACACCCTGCTGGGTAGACATTTCAGGAGACAGAGTGCCTGCTGCACAAGCTGGTGACCTAAGTTTGGATCCTCAGAGCTCACACTTAAAAGCTGTGCACAGTAGTGCACATGTCTATAATCCCAGGGAGGCCCTCGAAGCAGATGGGAGGTGGACAGAATTGCCTGGAACCAGTGGACCAACTAGCCTAGCCTAGCAGCAGTGAACAGGAGACCATGTCTAAAACAAGGTGGACGGTGAGAACCGACACCTGGGGTTGTTCCCCTGACCTCCACACGCGTGTCTTAGCATGTGTGCACCTGCACTCACTGGCATGAACACAGACACACAGACATACAGAAGGGAGGCAGGTGCAGTTGGCTGTGCACCACTTTGCACAGGAACAAATCTGGTCTCAGCTCCTGCAGGGGGTTCACAGTGAGTGAGGGGCACAGGAAGACTTGTGGGTGGCTCCTCTCCTTGAATCAGACACTCAACTGGGGCACATGTGTAGCCTTAAGATTGAGAAAGTCCAATCTCCTGGTCAGAATACAGTGTGGTCCATGTCCTGTGAGACCGCAATGGGTCAAAGCTGTTACCTGATGTCCCAAGTGTGGTTAAAAAGCCATGCACTGGGTGTCACTCATGCCAGGCCTGGGATGGAGAAAGGGGTGGAGAAATGAGTCCTTGGCTTCAAAGAGCTCCTAAGAACACAGTTTCCCCAACTGATCGCCCTGTGTTTATACAGAGACCTACTCTGCAAGT